>NW_018403715.1:553459-589276 GCF_002113885.1 Mizuhopecten yessoensis | reverse complement strand
TTGATATACCCCAATTAACTACATATTCTTTTTGATATACCCCAACTAACTACATAATCTGTTTGCTATACCCCAATTACCTACATATTCTGTGTGATATACTGTACCCCAATTAACTACATATTCTGTTTGATATACTGTACCCCAATTAACTACATATTCTGTGTGATATACTGTACCCCAATTAACTACATATTCTGTTTGATATACTGTACCCCGATTACCTGCATATTCTGTTTGATATACCCCAATTAACTACATAATCTTTTTGATATACCCCAACTAACTACATAATCTGTTTGCTATACACCAATTACCTACATATTCTGTGTGATATACTGTAGCCCAATTAACTACATATTCTGTTTGATATACTGTACCCCGATTACCTACATATTCTGTTTGATATACCCCAATTACCTACATATTCTGTTTGCTATACCCCAATTGACTACATAATCTGTTTGATATACTGTACCCTGATTAACTACATATTCTGTTTTGATATACTGTACCCAAATTAACTACATATTCTGTTCGATATACCCCAATTACCTACATATTCTGTTTGATATACCCCAATTAACTATATATTCTGTTTGATATACCCCAATTACCTACATATTCTGTTTGATATATCCCAATTACCTACATATTCTGTTTGATATACTGTACCCCAATTAACTACATATTCTGTTTGATATACTGTACCCCAATTAACTACATATTCTGTTTGATATACTGTACCCCAATTAACTACATATTCTGTTTGATATACTGTACCCCAATTAACTACATATTCTGTTTGATTTACCCCAATTAACTACATATTCTGTATGATATACCCCAATTTACTACATATTCTCTTTGGTATACCCCAATTAACTACATTATCTGTTTGATATACCCCAATTAACTACATAATCTGGGTTATATGTCCCGATTTACTATGTATTTTGTTAGATGAGTTCCTATTAACTATATAATCTATTAGAAATGTCCCTATTAACTTCAAAATCTGTTTCCTTTGACTGGCAACTCTTCAAAACATTGTTAACACTCACAACAAACACGAAAATAGAAACTGATTTTTTTTATTTTTTTTTATTCATCGAATATATTTCGAATTTCAGTTTGTAATAACACGCCCAAACGACTTTTTCCCTCGGCCTAGATTGATCATCAGGACGGAAAACCGGGCTGTCGATGGTTATCCCTGTGACCATTAGTTTATGGTTTTAGCTCCCTGTTATATTTGATTTTACTACTCCGCTGATGATTCCGCGTCTTCAAATTAGAACCTCGTGATCATTAGAATTATTTTAGTAAAACACAAAAATATCCTATGATACCACAGGAGCCACAGGTGCCGAGCTGTAAGCCCTCGGGCACGGTCGTGGGTCCGAGGGGTACGTGGGGCAGTCATCAGGTAATAAAGTACAGACAGCAGGTCGGTTGTTTTCCTTCGGGTATTCCTGCTTTACTTGACACCAAAAAAATGAACGTTTTTAAATGGTCATAGCTATTATTAGGACGTTAGTAACAAAATAACCATATGATACCACACATTAAATGAATCAACAATCCTCCATAGATGATTCTATACTTCTCAGTAGAGGATTCAACCCTCCTGGAAAGATTTCTCAGTAGAGGATTTTTAAACCCATTAAAAGATGATTCCTCATTCCCCGGTAGATAAGTATAAACTCCTCAGTAGATGATTCCACACTTTTCTGTAGATGATTCGACACTCCCCAGTAGACAATTCCACATTCCCCAGTAGAACATTCCACACTCCAAAGTAGATGATTCTACACTCCACAGTAGATGATTCCACACATCTAAGTAGACGAGTCCACACTCCTCAGTAGAACATTCCTCGCTCCATATTATATTATTCCGCACTCAGCAGTAGATGATCTCGCACTCATCAGTAGAACATTTCGCACTCCTCAGGGCATGATTCCACACTTTTCTGTAGATGATTCGACACTCCCCAGTAGACAATTCCACATTCCTCGGTAGACGAATCAACACTCCTAAGTAGACGATTCCCCACTCGACAGAAGATGATTCATCACTTCTCAGTAGATGACTCAACTGTCCTCAGTAGATGATTCCACATTCCTCAGTGGACTATTCTACACTTCTCAGTTGATGATTCCACACTCCAAAGTAGATGATTCCACACTCCAAAGTAGATGATTTCACACTCCACAGTAGATGATTACACACATCTAAGTAGACGATTCCACACTCCTCAGTAGAACATTCCTCGCTCCATATTATATTATTCCGCACTCAGCAGTAGATGATCTCGCACTCATCAGTAGAACATTTCACACTCCTCAGGGGATGATTCCACACTCCACAGAATACAATTCCACATCCCTCAGTAGACGATCACATACTCTTCAGTACATGATTTTGCAATCCTCAGTAGAACATTCCTCGCTCCATAGTAGATGATTCCATTCTCCTCAGTAGATGATTACAAACTTTCCATTACGTGATTCTACACTCTGCAGTAGATGATTCCACACTCCACAGTAGATGATTCCACACTCCACAGCAGATGAGTCCGCACTCCTCAGTAGATGATCCTGCACTCTTCAGTAGAACGTTCCCCGCTCCACAGTAGACGATTCCACAATCCACAGTAGAAGATTCCACACTCTTCATAAGATGATTCCAAACTCCACATAAGACGATTCCACATTCCTCAGTAGAGGATCACACAATCCTCAGAAGAAGATCCTGCAATCCTCAGCAGAACATTCCTCCTTCCACAGTAGACGATTTCACACTCCTAAGAAGATGATTCCACACTTCACAGTAGACGATTTCACACTCCGCAGTAGACGATTCCACATTCCTCAGTAAACGATCACACACACCTCAGTAGATGATTCCGCAATCCTTAGTAGATGATTCCACACACCTCAGTAGATGATTCCAAACTCCTCAGTAGATGATTCCACACTCCTCAGTAGGTGATTCCACACTCCTCAGTAGATGATTCCTCACTCAACAGTAGACGATTCCACACTTCTCATAAGATGATTCCAAACTCCACAGTAGAAGATTCCACACTTCTCATAAGATGATTCCACATTCTTCAGTAGACGATCACACAATCCTCTGTAGAACATTCTTCCTTCCACGGCAGACGATTTTACACTCCTAAGAAGATGATTCCGAACTCCACAGTAGACGATCACACACTCCTCAGTAGATGATTCTGCAATCCTTAGTAGATGATTCCACACTCCTCAGTAGATGATCCTGCCCTCTTCAGTAGAACGTTCCCCGCTCCACAGTCGACGATTCCACAATCCACAGTAGAAGATTCCACACTCTTCATAAGATGATTCCAAACTCCACATAAGACGATTCCACATTCCTCAGTAGAGGATCACACAATCCTCAGAAAAAGATTCTGCAATCCTCAGCAGAACATTCCTCCTTCCACAGTAGACGATTTCACACTCCTAAAAAGATGATTCCACACTTCACAGTAGACGATTTCACACTCCGAAGTAGACGATTCCACATTCCTCAGTAAACGATCACACATACCTCAGTAGATGATTCCGCAATCCTTAGTAGATGATTCCACACTCCTCAGTAGATGATTCTACACTCCTCAGTAGGTTATTCCACACTCCTCAGTAGATGATTCCTCACTCAACAGTAGACGATTCCACACTCCTCATAAGATGATTCCAAACTCCACAGTAGAAGATTCCACACTCCTCAGTAAAACATTCTTCCTTCCACGGCAGACGATTTCACACTCCTAAGAAGATGATTCCACACTCCACAGTAGACGATTTCAAACTCCACAGTAGGTGATTCAACATTCCTCAGTAAACGATCACACACTCCTCAGTAGATGATTCTGCAATCCTTAGTAGATGATTCCACACTCCTCAGTAGATGATCCTGCACTCTTCAGTAGAACGTTCCCCGCTCCACAATAGACGATTCCACAATCCACAGTAGAAGATTCCACACTCCTCATAAGATGATTCCAAACTCCACAGAAGACGATTCCACATTCCTCAGTAGAGGATCACACAATCCTGAGAAGAAGATTCTACAATCCTCAGCAGAACATTCCTCCTTCCACAGTAGACGATTTCACACTCCTAAGAAGATGATTCCACACTTCACAGTAGACGATTTCACACTCCGAAGTAGACGATTCCACATTCCTAAGTAAACGATCACACACACCTAAGTAGATGATTCCGCAATCCTTAGTAGATGATTCCACACTCCTCAGTAGATGATTCCACACTCCTCAGTAGGTGATTCCACACTCCTCAGTAGATGATTCCTCACTCAACAGTAGACGATTCCACACTCCTCAAAAGATGATTCCAAACTCCACAGTAGACGATTCCACACTCCTAAGAAGATGATTCCACACTCCATAGTAGACGATTTCAAACTCCACAGTAGGTGATTCAACATTCCTCAGTTAACGATCACACACTCCTCAGTAGATGATTCTGCAATCCTTAGTAGATGATTCCACACTCCTCAGTAGATGATTCCACACTCCTCAGTAGATGATTCCCCACTCCACAGTAGATGATTCAACACTCCACAGTAGATGATTCAACACTCCACAGTAGATACTTCCACACTCCACAGTAGATACTTCCACACTCCACAGTAGATACTTCCACACTCCACAGTAGATATTTACACACTCCACAGTAGATGATTCAACACTCCACAGTAGATTATTCAACACTCCACAGTTGTTGTTTCTTCACTTCTCAGCATATAAGTCTTCAGTTTGGATTATTTTACAGTCTTCAAGAATGCTCTATTGATGATTCCCCATGACTCAGTGGATCGTTCCACACTCCTCGTCACATGATTCCACAATTCGCAGTAGACGATATCACCTGACCAATAAATTAACACATGCCCTTTAAAAGAGATTCCCACATTTATCGGGAAATGACCGTGCATTTTTCAGTTTTAAGATTACACATACTTTTGCACTAGGCATTGTGATAATGATAACGCACCCCTCTGCACCCCACTTGATCCCAACTACACCTTCTGAAACCTGAAACTACTTCACTGTCACCACATCATTAATACAGTGCTCGGCGAGGGACGACCTGGAGAAATTTCCAGCATGCGTCTTCACTGTCAACCGGC
Source organism: Mizuhopecten yessoensis (assembly GCF_002113885.1). Lineage (NCBI taxonomy): Eukaryota > Metazoa > Mollusca > Bivalvia > Pectinida > Pectinidae > Mizuhopecten > Mizuhopecten yessoensis. The sequence continues at coordinate 584,092 of NW_018403715.1, read as the reverse complement.
TCGCATTAACGAAATAATAGTTTTCAGCACTACGGCTATTAAATAATATCACCACATGTAGTGTTGAATGGGGTGGTCTTTCATCTATCATGTTTAGGAAAGTACGAGTCGCCCCAGGAGCGTGAGAGGTAAAAGAAAAAACACGGAGTTTAAAGTCTATGTACATGTTAGTGTATATGGCTCGGGTGAAATTGACACCGGGTATAGCGGCTGACTGCATTGTCGTGGAAATTATTGCATGTATTTATTTTGACAGGGAGATAGGGGACCACCCGTGATAGCCTGCACTATAGTCCTATATATATATAAGGCTTGGTGATGAATGTGGCTGAGGCTATACACCATAGCCGTCCTCTTGATGATAAAGGAGAATTTGCATTTTATATTCAATTTGTTTATTACCACAGATTGTTATGCTTATTTAGTGATAACGATTTATATGTACTTACAATGGAAAAGTTTAAAGGTCTACCTGAAATATCACAAATAACTTTACCCAGGGTCCACATATCAAAACCTGAAGACCTGAATAAACCTGAAACCTCACTCCGTGTGAATGAACCCAGTTTCTAACATTTTGAATACACTATACCAGACATACTTCTTTCACTGAAACACTGTTCCATACGGAAATGACTTCTCACATGTGTATAAATCTGGTTACTTAAATGTAAACATAAACCTACACAATTCATTCAACATATCTATTCCGTATTACACACGTGAAAACACTAGGCATTACACTGCTTTCAGTTGGCATTCATATGTATTACGAATGTCCACGGAGCAAAGGCAAATTAAATGAAGCGCTCTAGCGCTTTTTGTTGGATTTGCCTTTGTCCAGTTGGGATACATATTACCTATGAATGCCAACTGAAGTAGTAAAATATTTATGTTTACCTGTTTTGGTATCTGTTTATCTCATAGAAATTTCAATAGACTCATTGCTTTATCATTTAGTTCAAATAATGTGTTTGTTGTATATGTTTCGTTCAATAGAATAAAACAGCCATCGGTCGGCGAGGGTCAATGTAACAATTATGACGTCATAATAATCATGACATCAACCATCGGCTAATGGCATTCACAGGCCATTGTCCTATAATGAATATCATCTGAAAGTAGTAAGGTTATATAGTGGCAATGCCATACGATGTTCAATGTATATAAGTAAACATTGTTACACAGGTAGAAACTTAACATAACATAATGTTATTCTACTTCACTTTATGGGGTCTTAGCTATAGAAAACCGTACCAACTTCACATGTAAACATTTTCTTAACATAGTCAGGAAATGACACATGATGATGTTATGGACGCGGCTTTCCTTAGCAGTAACATATTGTTCTCCAACAACCCAGGTGGAGTATAAAATGGCATGGGGTGGATGTTGCGGTTTCTGTGCTGTAGCAGTCAAGTGAGGTGGCACTATAAATGTTACCGTTGGAAGCACGGTCTAACTATAAACAGAACACAATACGTCTCCAGCACACACGTAGGCTTACACACATAGAGGGAGATATTAGTCAGGTGGCATAGGACATGTAGTTAGGGCCTGATAAGGCAGCTCCTGCGAATTCCTCGAAATTGTATTGATTAATGTATATGCTAATTGTATTGACTGTAAAAATTATATATCTATGCAATGTAAAGCGCTTTGGAGTGACTTATTCTAGCTAGATAGGGCGCTATATCAAGTGTTGTATATCATTATTATCATTTTTATTATTTCTGTTCCGTTAAGATATTATAAAACGAACCTGGAACGATTTCTTTCCCATGACACCCCTTTAAGGAGGCGAACTGGTCGATATCGTAACCTAATAGCCGGGCAGGTCACGGAAGTTTTTAAACCGGCAGATTAGCCGTCGATAACCGATCTACGTCATTCGCGTCTATTAGCGTCTGTCTGTTAAGTCACTTTGATCATACCAGCATGAAGATCTGGCTGATACGCAAGCCATTCCCCTTTCTACATACACCTACATGCGATGTATATGGAGTACACAGACAAAATCATACACATATAACATAATTTTAAGTATTAGCTTTAGCTGTTGGTGTTTTGTGATATAATCGTCATATAATAGAGAAAACATCGACTTCAATTACAGCGAAAGAGAATGCAGTATAATAGTGATTTCTTGCAACAATTTAAAATAGAAACGCCGACGCAGAATCTGGTATCTTTTGTTATTACCTCCTCTAGTCTGTAGTAATACCATTTTTGTTGATTTCTTTAAGCTTGTACTCATTTAAACCGATTAGAACTACAATGTATTTTAAACGCATTTTCTATTTCATGTTTATGAAATATTGTTTATTACACTTCAGATACAATCTGTTTATACTTTTTGTTTTGTATTGACATCATAGAGTTGAATCACTGATATATATTTGGCAATTAATTGTATTCCGCAATACTCAACGATAAGTGCAGAATTCCCAGTGTACATGTAGTATAAGGGAGACAATTGTTTGTATTCCCGGAGAAGTTAAGGTAGGCTAAAGAATTATATTTGCTTCTGTAGCGTAAGGGAGACAATCCCAAATCTGAACGAAAACCAAGAACTCGCTTAGGAAGACGAAACAGCTGGTGCATTGTAATTCATTTTCGGAATACTGTATCAATTACCAAAATAGTCATGGCGCGTTCACCTGTCTTAACAAAACAGATGTAAACAGCATCTAACTTGTAACTTGCAAGTTATATTGTCTTACTGAACATCCGCTAATTTTGTCTATATTGGTAGGGTCATTTTGAATATTTCTACCTGATATTTTAATTATTTTGATCAAAATTTTCTTTAATGCCTTAAATTAACAAGAGGCCCAAGGGCCTTAGCGGTCACCTGAGTTATATCATAGATACTGGTAGCTTTATTTTATTGTTTAGATGTGATGTGGAAATCAGCATGTAAACTAAGTGAAATACAATACTTGTCATGTCATCAATGGATAAGAATTTGAAAATATTGGTAAATGTTCCCTTTGGGGCCCCGCCCTAGCCCCTGGGGATGGGGCAGGAATCCTAATTTTACAAAGTAAAACTCTCATTTACCCAAGATGATTCTGACTAAGTTTGAGCAATTTTCTGCTGAAAATGGATAAAATATATACCGAAAAGTGTTATTTCCCTATATAAACTATATTAAACGTTAACCCCTCCCCAAGGGAGAACGGATAGCTCGGGGTCCTGATATTTTCAATTTAAATAAAGCCCCTGATGATCTTTCTTTCCACGTAAAGAAAATCACTGTAGTACCTCTGAGTCTGGAGAAGAAGATTTTTGAAATATTGATTAATTTTCCCTTTGGGGCCCCGCCCTGGCCCCAGGGGTCGGGGTAGGAATCTCAATTTTACAATTTGAAACCATCTACCTCCAAGGATAATTCTCACCAAGTAAAAATAATTTCCTACAGAAAGTTGTCAAAATATACCCAAAAGTGTTATTTCCCTATATAAACTATAGTAAACTTTACCCCCTCCCCAAGGGAGAACGGATAGCTCGGGGGTCCTGAAATTTACAATTTAAGTAAAGCCCCTGATGATCTTTCTTTCCACGTAGAGAAAATCACTGTAGTACCTCTGAGTCTGGAGAAGAAGATTTTTGAAATATTGATTAATTTTCCCTTTGGGGCCCCGCCCTGGCCCCAGGGGTCGGGGTAGGAATCTCAATTTTACAATTTGAAACCATCTACCTCCAAGGATAATTCTCACCAAGTAAAAATAATTTCCTACAGAAAGTTGTCAAAATATACCCAAAAGTGTTATTTCCCTATATAAACTATAGTAAACTTTACCCCCTCCCCAAGGGAGAACGGATAGCTCGGGGGTCCTGAAATTTACAATTTAAGTAAAGCCCCTGATGATCTTTCTTTCCACGTAGAGAAAATCACTGTAGTACCTCTGAGTCTGGAGAAGAAGATTTTTGAAATATTGATTAATTTTCCCTTTGGGGCCCCGCCCTGGCCCCAGGGGTCGGGGTAGGAATCTCAATTTTACAATTTGAAACCATCTACCTCCAAGGATAATTCTCACCAAGTAAAAATAATTTCCTACAGAAAGTTGTCAAAATATACCCAAAAGTGTTATTTCCCTATATAAACTATAGTAAACTTTACCCCCTCCCCAAGGGAGAACGGATAGCTCGGGGGTCCTGAAATTTACAATTTAAGTAAAGCCCCTGATGATCTTTCTTTCCACGTAGAGAAAATCACTGTAGTACCTCTGAGTCTGGAGAAGAAGATTTTTGAAATATTGATTAATTTTCCCTTTGGGGCCCCGCCCTGGCCCCAGGGGTCGGGGTAGGAATCTCAATTTTACAATTTGAAACCATCTACCTCCAAGGATAATTCTCACCAAGTAAAAATAATTTCCTACAGAAAGTTGTCAAAATATACCCAAAAGTGTTATTTCCCTATATAAACTATAGTAAACTTTACCCCCTCCCCAAGGGAGAACGGATAGCTCGGGGGTCCTGAAATTTACAATTTAAGTAAAGCCCCTGATGATCTTTCTTTCCACGTAGAGAAAATCACTGTAGTACCTCTGAGTCTGGAGAAGAAGATTTTTGAAATATTGGATAATTTTCCCTTTGGGGCCCCGCCCTGGCCCCAGGGGTTGGGGTAGGAATCCCAATTTTACAATTTTGAAGCCTCATCTACCAAGGATGATTCTGACCAAGTTTGAAAAAAATCCATCCACTGGTTCTTGAGAAGAAGTTGAAAATGTAAAAGTTTACGCACGACGCACGACGCACGACGCACGAAAAGCGATTGGAATAGGTCACTTGAGCAAAGCTCAGGTGACCTAATAAAAGAAAAGCCCTATATGGAACAAATCACAACTTGAATGTATGACTCTTAAATATCCAGTTATCATTTCATCTGAGTCTGTTTGAAGATGCAAAACGTCAAATAAAGTTATCATTTTACTGCACCACCTGGCAATTTTCAATGGTAAAAAGAATAAAAACCTATTCAAGCAAGTCAGTCTTACAATGTAAATGTTTAGATAAGACCTTTAAGGAATCAACAAAACCAACAGGACGAAACGTAAAAATAAACTCATACCAGGTCAGGACTGAGATGAGAGAGGTTATGGAAGGAATAAAGAATATTTGACTGCTCCAAAGATGGCCATATCATAAATTTTAACAAATGCGAGTTATTCTGATACAAAGGTATTTGAACTACAACAATTATGGAATGAAGATTTATCAATTTATATCAGTCAATTTTATTAGCCGGGTGGAAGTACGCAGAGGGTCTTCATACGGAAGGAAACCGGAGTACCCGGAGAAAACTTACGGTTTCGAACAGGTGACTCCCTACCTTTTTACACCCCATTAAAGAACTGAACCCCAACCGTATTGATGAAAGGTAGATTCATTATCCGCTATAGTCCTGTTTCACTGCATCCCTAGTTTGTGAGTCATTTACTTTAACAGGTTAACGCGTGGATATTTTCACGCAAATTTGCACAGCGCAAGAACGCGAGCATTTCCAGACCGCGATAATTCGACTTTCACAGTACTCAATGGCATTGAGTGAATATATAAAGTATTGAGTTGAAGCCATAATGTGGAAGAAGAAGTAAACGTGTGATATGTGAATTAATATGTATTCATGTATAAGGAACATTGCCGACTTTATAGTCACAAAATCGTTATTTAAATGTGATTCCCTCGACCGACGAGATGATCGTTTCGCTATTAGATACATCTTAAAAAAGGTTAAACCATATTCTTTAACAATAAATAGATGAGGCTGATATACTGTTATTAATTCAAATTATGATATATTTAAACATGATATAAAAATGCTTAAAACGCCTGTCTCAAACACTTACTGGGTGTGTAAATATACCATTTTAGTACTCAACAATATAAAAACAGAGAACAAGTACATAACGCCGTCCTTATCAGTGTATTCGACATGCGTGGCCTAAATACAATAAATATGTGCATCACATCAGGTCAGTTGATATTAAAGTGTGTCAGTAAAGAAAAGATAACACACTTACCAGTTTGGCGTCAAAAAGGAAGATCAAAATGGCAAAGCAGTCGGTCCCGACCTTTCTTCTCCTATTCATCCTTGCTGTTACAGTGGCACACGGCCACACTAACCAGGAACCTCATCAAGACGGTGTAGGGTAAGCAAATAATTACCATGTTTGGTGAGTCTAAAACGGTACAAAGTATTGTGGGATTATTTACATCCATATGGCAAAATAAAATGACATGGACGTTATTGTGATGGGTCACTTCAAGGGAGAGATCTTCAATTCAAACTGATAACACGTTATCGTTACCCAATGTATACCACCATTTTAAGCTGTATATAAATCACGTCATAATTATGAAAAGAGGTATGACGCACTGTCCCTATTTCTACCAAAACGTAATCAACGAGAAAATCAAAATAATATTTTATGTTTCGGCAAGTTTAGATATCAGTTTAATATCTAGTATATTCTAATATCCATGATCAGGAAAACAGGAACAAACCTTGGATATGTGCCTTGCATTAACTTTCACAAGTCATCAAATTTGCTACAATATGCAAGAAAACATCTGTAAGTGCGTTTTTGACACAGCGCATGCAAATACCAACTTTTATGCAGTTGAACTTTATCATTTATCATAAAATAAAATCCTATTATCAAAAGGTGGTACTGTCATGCGCTGTTACCGAAAAGTACATATATACTCTACTATTGTCTGTAAAAAAAAATCTTTTATTTTACGAGAGAATGACAAGCTTGCTGACCTTGATGAAATTCTTTCAATCTTGTTTCAAAAACAGTTTTTTCATGAGTTTGATATTCTTTTATAATTCAAAATATACATGATATGACGTATAAATAAGAAAGTACATGATATTGCAAAAGACTCTATCAAAAGTATTGATAAGCTATGATATATGTTTTGTAGGCATGTGACCCGAGATGAAGTAACGAAAGACATGTACAACACCCTGATGGAGAGACTAGAACGACAGGAGGCATCTCTTTGGTAATTGCAGACAACGGTAGCAGAGAAAGAAAAGCGAGTAGAAAGGCTAGAAAACGAACTGCAAGAAATAAAGATGGAAGTTGGAGTTCAACAACGCCACCAAGTCCCCTCCAGTGAAACTGTTCCGAAGCATCTGAAGGAAATGCCACAGTTTTCTCCGAATCGACAACAAGATGGCGATTCAGAGGAAGTCTACCAAACAACAATTCCTACACCTGATGATGCCAAAGCGTACATGGTCAAGAGACAGAGAAGAACCAATACCGGTATGGTTCAAGAATTTTCGATAAATAAATCTTAAAACAGGGAGGAAAATTTTGAATCAATTAATAAAACCAGTTACACACATATATTTGCACAGATGATACAACATAGTCAAAAAACATCGACGCAATGAAAAAGCATAAAGAATAAATAAAAAAATCATATGATTTGGTGTCATTTATTCTGTCATTCCAGGTGTTGCATTTAGCACATCCATGCAGAACGATGCGACTGTTCACGAGCACGAGACGCTGGTATTTGGTCACGTGATATTGGATGAAGGCAGCGGATACAGTGGTGATGGTGCATATACAGTCCCACAGAGTGGTGTGTATGTCTTTACTTGGTCTATCACTTCCGAAACAAATCATCATGGTACGAATGACATTCACACCAATTTGATGCTGAACGGATTGGATGTTGGTGGGATAGATTCGGACGCAGATGCAAACAACTGGGGAAGTGCAACTGGTGTGGTTGTAATGTCTGTTGAGGCAGGAGATCATGTATACATACGTGTGACTACCGGCTCGTCGGGTAAAATAATAAGCCGTCCGGAATCTAAATCGACCTTTTCGGGATGGCTTTTGTTCTAGACAAAACGTATAGGCTGATCATACAAGCAGAAAGGCGTTGTCTTTGAAAGGAAAATTTTGATAAACGTACATATAATTTAACAACACTCACTGCAGCAGTAGACCAGTTCATCCTCATTTGATATTACAAACTTTTTTATCAAATGAGAACACAGCGTCAAGCAATGTTGTTTGGAAAAGTTATACTGCATACAAAATAATAAAGTTTTAACAATTTAAATTAATTTCCTTAACAATAATTTAAAAGATGCTACTATTTTGTCAGAAATAACAAACAAATCATCTTATGAAAAAACATTCCTGGCCTCCATCTGTATAAGCGTAAATAAAGAAATTGGTATATTAGATGTTGTATTTTGTTGTTCGTTATACAAGTTAACCTGAACACATACATGTACTATTATAATCTGGAAGAGTTAAATCAAAACTAAAAAAGAAGACATTAAAAGACATCAAAGGGAATTGAGAAGACCCTAAAACAAATGGATAAACTGTCAACAAAAAAGGAACTGCAATTTCACTCGAAATCATGTTGTTAGCATATCGGACGCAAAATAAGGTGCTCCGCAAAATTAAGCGTTTCATGTACTACATTTGAGCCGTCATCACGTAGGTATGTAGGTCATCATTTATCTATATGCCAAAAACTAAACTCCAATATTCTTCCCTTTTCGTGGACGTCACTGCATATCCCATTCCAATTTTCTCCTATATTTTGCTGACTGCATGGTGTATTTCGGTTTGTTTCAAAAAAAAAATTCCTGTAAGACTGAAAGTTTCAAATACATTCAAAGAAAAAATGTCACAAATCAAACAAAATTGATATTATTGCTAAATATTTCACACAAGTAGAAAAAGCCCAGACAATTTATCTCAATTACCATGGTATGGCTATATACATGTATATTCTATTAGTTTGTTGTTTCAAATTTCAATCATTACAATATATATCAGTTGTAATATCAAATGTTGAACTGTATGTCCAGATAAGGGAAGGGTTCGATGTGGTGTGGACTTACTGATAAGATTGTTTTCTCTCACTTCTCTCCATGTTAAATAACGTGTGCCCGTGTAAGATGACAATACTCGCTTTGGTTATCTTACTTAGACTGATCACATTGCGAACGATTACAACAAGAAGTAACTCTTGTTTTAAATATCTATATTATATTTTCTCAATTCCTTAAATGCATTACAAACATTCAAGCAGTATTTATCAAAACATTCTTTTAATATTTTACCCATTTATAATTTATGTATCGAAGAAATATCTTTTTTTGTGAAGTCATTTAATTACGGCCTATGAAAGAAGATGCATGAAAACCAGTAAAATTAAAAACAGCCGTGGTCTTCTCATGAAAAAGTTGTTTTGAGGGTATAAACGTCATTTCTTTGATCACTTACGTGAAAAATAAAACTGAAAAATTTAAACAATTATAAAAAATCCACAAAATGTTCCTCAATAATCTTATATCACTGCACATTTTTTGAAAAAAGGGAACGCAAAAAACCATCAATCAACTTCTTAATGTATACGTTATTGTCATATTTTTTAACGCTGAGCTTATTTTTATTTTTTTAATTTCCGCTCTACTAGCCTGTTAGTGTATTCCAACAACTAGTCAAGGTAAATTTATAACTTCAGTGTCCATTGTCATATACATGTAAGGCACGTGCTGTTAGGTAATTTGGTCATCGCGGCTGACTGTCGCAACCGTTAAGTCCTGAAATAAACAGTAAATCTTCATCAGACTGTATTTTATATCCTGAATTATTTCAGTACAAACTCATGATCAGTCAATATTTGTATAGTTGAAAAAGGATACCAATGTTTTAAATTAATTCTTGATAGGAACTGATGTTTGACACTAGACGAATGTGCTTCTTATCAGTTTGTAAGACAGTTCTGTCACCAGATAAAACACACGTGTTTGTCGCTGCACAAAAAAATATAAAAATGGCGTGGCAGTCGGCCCTCGTTGTCTTCATTCTCGTTGTTGCAATAGACCACAGCCATGCGAATCATGGGTACCCCTCTCACGCACATATGGAAAGGTAAGGATAAAAGAATCGCATTCGGTATTTCAGATTCCTCGTGAGATAACAGTTACTGTGAAATCAAAATATTTCGTGGATTTATTAATAATAACTACATACGTCCACGAAGTAATTATACATCCTGCTTTCGTTGGTACATTTACTAATAATTCACTATTTATTTATCCCAAAATGTGTGGTTTAAGGAAAAACACGTAATTTGGGCTTCACAAAAATATCTGATTTCACATTAATTGTTTTGCTTCTCATGGTGAAAAGAACTCGATGAGCAGTTGAGAATAATTCATTACCAATTTTGTATAACGTTGCTTTACATAGTAGTTAGGAGTAGTTTGAAATAGTAAATATAGCTTCCCAGCATTGTAATGACATACAGCAAGTAGATTTTCCTGAAAACTCTGCATGGTTGAATAGCAATTGTCATTAGAAGATACTGTCCGCGTTAATAACAACTAACGATCCTAAAATGCTCCACGGCTGATTTTCCAGTGCATTTTTGAAAAAAGTCTTCCCTTGAAGGTTTTTGTCACGTGATGAAGCCACCAGAGTGATGTTTGAGTCCCTGTTGGACAGACTCGAGAGACAGGAAGTAGCCTTTCGTCAATTACAGACAATGGTGGCGGAAACTTCAAAGGAAACAAGCACTAAAAACCAGCAAATCGAGCATCTAGAAAGTGTATTGTGTGAAGTGATGGACAAATTAAGAGAGAAAGATGGCCAGATAAACAGATTGGAGAACCAACTGCAAGAAATCAAGAGGGAACTTAAAGCACAACGGCATGACCAAGTACCTCCCGGCAAAGCCGTTTTAAAACATATGAAGTCAAGAGCAAATTTTAAAATTCAGCAAATTGGCAAAACCGATGACGGTACACATGAAGAAACTTCCACAACAGATGACTCTAAGCCAAAGGTGGACAAGAGACAGCTACACATATGTAGTTACGTGTCAGATCACTATAAGGTTTCGGGTTATGATTCGTTTTCAACATCGTTTGGATAATTTTGTTGTGATAAAATAAAAATACGTGGAATGAAAATATTTTTTTCCAAAAGAAAGACAAGATCTTGTATACTTAGATTTAATATATTCATTTTTCCAGTGTTTTAAAAAAAATGTTATACAAAAGTTGCCATCATAGATTCCATAAATCTATCATTTCAGAACGAGATGTTGCCTCTGTGGCTTTCAGTGTGGCCCTGCAGAACAACATCAACGTTCACGACCACGAGACGATGGTGTTTGGTCACGTGATATTGGATGAAGGCAGCGGGTACAAGAGTGGTGACGGTATATATACAGCCCCACAGAGCGGTGTGTATGTCTTTACTTGGTCTATAACTGCTGGTACCCACTCCGGTGGACACGACGTCTACACCAACTTAGTGGTCAATGGAACGCCAGTTGGTGGCATCGATTCAGACTCGGATGCCTCCAACTCAGGAAGTTCAACTGGTGTGGTCGTTACATATGTTGATTACGGGGACCATATTTTCATACGGACAGGCTCCACAGGTTCAATCATTAGTAGCCAATCTGCAAAGTCGACCTTTTCTGGTTGGCTTTTGTTCTAAATACAACTTGTACTCATTTTTTTTTTACATTTCCATTAAATTCCAAGATAACTGTTCAGTGATAAATTGTCTATTGTGTACAACAAGTATTTTGTGCAGTTATGTTTAATGTGAATGTTTGATTTTAAAAATGAATTCATGCCAAAATATATTGGAATTATAATTTAATTTGTTTTCTTTGCCGTCCTGTAAATCGTGAGAAGTCGATTTCTTTCTATTTGGCGGGGCAAAATTAGATGTTGGTCCTAAATCTTTGTCGGTGCAACTTCTACTCTAGATTTTGGTACACGAAATTGTCTACAGATGCGTACGGCAAACACTTTCATGAAAGTGTTGGTTTGTTTGTTTTTTACGTCCTGTTAACAGCTACGGTCATTTAAGGACGTGCCAGGTTTTGGTGGTGGTACCCTGTAGCAGAGTGTCAGACGCCTTAACCACTGTGCCATCACGGCCCCTTTCATATGTCTGTGTGGATTTTGTGTATGTCAGTAATTGTTGTTTTCTTTAATAGCAACTAAAGGAAGGAAAAACATTGATGAATGCTGCTGCTGCTGATGATGATGATGATGATGATGTTTTGTTTTGTTTTTGTTTTGTTTGACGGCCATTTACATAATATAAGTAATTTAGGGCCATCAATACTTGAATAAGAGACATTCACGAAAATAAACACATCAAACCGAAACTGAATAGCTTAATATATGTAAAAGATTAAAGAAATACATCAATATCGAACAAATTGGCTGCACAATATATCATAATTTATTTTAAAGATCAATAGAGTGTAAAAAAGTCATATATTAATTGCGCAGAAACTGTATCGAATAATCTTTTCATATACGGTACATCTGATATTGATGTTGATGTTGATGATGATGATGATGATGATGATGAAAACAATGTATGTTTGTTTTGTGTGCTTTTGAATATGTGCTTTCATGTACGTTATATCTATGCCATAACTGTTTATGTGATATCTTTAAATACAAAAAAAAATACAAAAAAACAATTACATCGTATCAAAAAGTTGTGTTTCCCAGTACATCACACTGATACCAACAGGCATTTGGTATTTCAGAACGAGGTGTTACTGTAGTAGTTTTCAGTGTGGCATTACAGAACAACATCAACGTTCACGACCACGAGACCATGGTTATTGGTCACGTGATATTGGGTGAAAGCAGCGGGTGCAACGGTGCACGTGGTGACGGTATATATACAGCCCCACAGAGCGGTGTGTTTGTCTTTACTTGGTCTATAACTGCTGGTACCCACTCCGGTGGACACGACGTCTACACCAACCTAGTGGTCAATGGATCGCCAGTAGGTGGCATCGATTCAGACTCGGACGAGTTCAACTAATTTGGTTGTCATACAATATTACCAAGGAGACCATGTATTCAGACGCAGAGGGTCCTAAGGGTCAATTGTCAGTCATCAAGTCGACCTTTTCTGGTTGGATTCTTTCTAAATGAACATAACGCCAGAAATCTTTACGTCAATTATGAGAAACATGAACCATTAAAGTAACATGCCGCACTTTACCGAAGCGAAGCGTTGATAGTTCTATTTTTTGCAGTTAAAACAAGTCACGCTATAGAATGCAACTTCATTTGAATAATTAAATGAAATTATTTTTTCAGTGATGTTTATGTTTAGCAGAAAACAAAAACTCATTATATTCCCAAATAACGTATTGAAAAGGCCTAACCTGGCAAAATCATATCCACACAATTATTATGTTCTGCAGAAATTGTAAGTAAAACGTTTAAAATAGTTGTTAAGGTCAAAAATCCTTGAGATCCCAGAAAGACTCGTGACATATTCGGTATTTATCCAGTCTTATTTATATTAAATACCGTTGTAATATTAACAAGAGGCACAAAGGGACTGTAATGCTCACCTGTCATTCCTTGTTATATAAAAATATATTTAATGCTGAACTGCTGGAGTTTTCAGTTAATCCGATCTCTTTTACTTTGAATATCGGTACAGTGTTTACCATCGTGTTAAGCTTTTGTATCAAGCAAGCTAATGAACCTTCTGTATTTAGTTTTAAGTATTAGACAAGCGATCTCTGAAACCTTATATATATGTTAATGTAATTTATTTGAACTAACTTCTGAAATCATCTCGGCAAACATTAACCCCAATCCGGCGGGCAATCGGGAACCGGCGGCACTTTCCGTAAACGAGAATATACTTTCTCGTTTACGGAAAGTGCCGACGGTTCCCGATTGACATTAACCCGAGATGGACGTACGACAGACAAAATCCAATGTTGATACATAACAAATAAAACAAAGCAATACTGACAACTGAACAAAGAAGTTTAACAATTATTGTTTATTCATAAAACAGCAAGACAACTGTCAAAATGGACCGTCCCTTGTACATCAATATGTTTACCAGTGCAACACGTCAGATGACTAGTTTAATAAAGTGAATGGGTTATGTCACTTCTATGGTTAGTCGGCTAGAACTAAAACGTTCTAAGCCAGCCACGTTTGCGTATATGTATATGTCACTGCTGTCAAAGTCAATGACCATCTGAACTTCAGCCTGTCTGTTAACAACTTGACATAAAGACATTATGTAAGCATCGACGTTCCAAATAATACAGCCATTCCTGATTGATCATACAGATGATATCCAACAGTATGCATAAAAAGTACTACATTTTGTACGTATAACGATTTTCAAATCACCGACGATCTGTTCTCCTGTCATGACGAACCGATAAGTCGGCACGACTGACTGTGTCAATGATCAAAGAAAATAGTAAATTAGCCTCAACCCTAAAATACTAGGGACAGTATATATACGTCCCTGAAAATACATAGTGCATTTTGTCCAAACTACATAATATACACATTGGGTCAGGTCAACTGCTGCACCTAGGGGGAAATTTAAATGGCTTTTGTCAAGTACACAAACATGGTCAGGTAGATTAATTTACCGTTCGGAGTTTGGATACGATCAGTCCGGGATGGCTGTAATGCCCACGAAAGTACATTTCTACTTAGCATCGCCTATCCCTCGTTTGTTTGACTATGTTATGTTCCGTCTTTGCATATTGCAGAGTTATCTTCTCTTGTGAGCAGGTATTGATTGAGAAAATTACGTCGTTTTCTTAAAAATTGATGACGTTTCTCTCACACACCAATGACGTAACAATAAATACCTGCTCACAAGAGCAGATAACTCTGCAATACGCAAAGACGGAATAGCTTGCCTTACCAATCAGTAACATTCTAGATCCTACAGAAAACTAACAAAATAATCAAATGTGATTACGACAAATGTTTACATCATATACTGAAAAAGGTGAAATTGTCGTCGTGTGGAAATGTTCGCCTTTTTTTGCGTTGGGTAAATTAGCGCAAAAAAAAATATACGCAAATATTTGTTTACAGACTACACAGATTAAATATGAATTGAATATATATAGATTTCAGAACTATTCCAAAAGTGAAAATTGCCACAGTGTCATACCTTTAAAATGTCACAACGCAAACATTTTGACACGCGAAAATTTCTCCACTTTTATAGTACTTCCTGATAGGACAATTATACCAATATGGCTATCATGTAGTCACACATTGTCACATACAGTTCGGTTTCTGTTGTGGTCTATACACTGTATACAGAAGGTCACAATCATCTCACAAAACTCTCCTCAGATGGGACAACACTATACAATATTAACCTAGCTGTTTTTAAATAATGTAATTACATCACAAGATAAGGATAGGATAGAATAGACGTCTCCAAACCACCCCCCGAGGGAAGGCAACTTCCCTCACGCCGACTGAACACTGACTCCCGTCAGTGAGATGAAACCCATAAGGGAGGATTCATGTAGGCGCGAAACCTGTCAACCAACCAACCAACCCAACCAATTAAATAATGTTTTGACTTGCAACCTTGCAAATGATGCATGTAAATATATGCCCAATGCAGTTAAAAGAGATAAAGTGGAGGGAAGGTACTCTAGTGGTAGGACGCTGGGCTTGTGATGAAGGGTTTAGGGCTCAAGTCACATCGCGGCACTGTGTTGTATCTTTGAACAAGATACTTTACTCCGCTTGTTCCAGTCTACTAAGCTGTAAATTAATGAGTATGTAGTTGGGCAGTGCTAGAATTGTTGATCGCTAGCTGTGAGCGCCAAAATGGCAGCACTGGCTGTATGCTCCCCAGGGAGTTGAGAAAGATATTGGCTGGTTGCAAACGCCCTATAACCAGGATAATAATTTGTGGACGGCTTTGAGACGACCTACGAACTAGGATGTGATCAAGCGGTAAATAAGAACCTGGAATTATTATTATTAAGTGAGTTGGAAGATTTACCTATCGCCATTATCTTTTTGGGATATTGGAGTATGGGAGGCAATTAGAGAATGACATCTTTTATTCCCATGCAGGCAGACTGTAGAAAGTGACTGCATAGTATACTATCACTGTGATATATATGTATAATGCTGTATATATACTGTATGTAGATTATTGGAACGTATGTATGACCAGTAGGAAAACATGTATTTACATGGACATACATTCCTTATACAAAAACCTTATACATAAATGCATTCTTCATAACAAACTTGCTAGTATAGTATGGTCCAAAGGGGTACAATATCCCAGCTATCAGTTTTAGATACTATAATCCTTAGGTCAATACTGTAATATACTATCACTATAGCCGAAGAGGGAAGTTAATAACATATTAAGTGCATCTGACAAAACAAATAATAGAATTTAAACATGGTGTTTTTTCTAAATCTTTCAACAAAATAGTACTGTGCTATACATGAAAATTAAACATAGTCAACTATGGTCGTAATTATTGCAAACAGCAGTGATGAAAACAACCAATAATAATCTTAGAATTTGTCATCTGATTTACAAATATAATTGACAATAACGTCTATTTGTGACGATGTGGGTTTTCTATAGATAGAAACATGTAGCACACTAGCTGTCGTTGTAAGTTTAATCAACAATATCATCGCAAGGAATAAAAACAATTAATACCAATGTTCTGCATTTAAAATCATCTCACAAAACTCTCCTAAGATGGGACAACACTATACAATATTGTACCTACTTTCAACCATTTCTTTATCATTACATATAAAAAGCCCATTCAAGTACCTATACTTAATCATTTCTACATCATTAAATAGAAAAACAGCCAATCAAGTCTCTACATTCAATCCGTCTATGTCAAAAGCCCATTCAAGTACCTACAGTCAATCTTTTCTAAATCAATAAATAGAAAAAACCCATTCAAGTACCTACAGTCAATTGTTTCTAAATAAATAAATAGAAAAAAAACATTCAAGTACCTACAGTCAATCTTTCTGTATCATGACATTAAAAAGTCTGTTCTAGTACCTACATTTTGTTTTTTCTACATCATTAAATAGAAAAAAATGACCATTCAAGTATGTATACCTACATTTAATCATTTCTGTATCATGACATAAAAAATCCATCAAGTATCTACATTCAATCTTTCTGTATCGTGACATTAAAAAGTCCATTCAAGTACCTACAGTCAATCATTTCTAAATCAATAAATAGAAAAACCCATTCAAGTACCTACATTCAATCTTTCTGTATCGTGACATTAAGTCAATTCAAGTACATGTACCTACATTCAATCATTTCTACATCATTCTATGTATAACAAATTCCTGTGTTACAACACATTAACACATGTTAGAGCTGTACATGGTTTGTTCCTGTGTTACAACACATTAACACATGTTAGAGCTGTACATGGTTTGTTCCTGTGTTTCATACAACCCAAAACTTTCATCCAAAATTTAACTGTTTTTTATTCATACATATTTAGTTGCATTATCCATCTAATCAGGAAATCGTATGCATTTCTGAAAAAGGATAATGTTTTGTATCTTATGAGTAATATTGTATCGTAAGTGTGAAAATTTTAACAAATAACTCTTTTATTGCAATAAAAGGGATGTAAATACCTCCCCTATTCAATTGAGTTGGGCAAATATCTAATGAAAATCTCTAACATTCCATAAAGTGGATGAATACTTTGTTGAAAAAGGATTTCATTGAATGGGGTGAATACTTTAAAAACCTCTTATACTCCCTTGAGTGGGGAGAAATCTTTGGAAATTACCTTTTTATTTCATCAATAGGGGTAAATATGCTGACATTCCATATTTCTATTAAGAATACCTCTTTTATTCCCTTCAGTTGGGCAAATACTTTGGTAAATAATTCTTATATTTCATAGAAAGGGATGATAACTTATGTCTTATGTCATAAAGTTGGGTGAATACATTGATTTTTTCTGGCCCCAGGATCATGATGAAACAGTCTCGGAATAAATTTCAAAATTTGATAAAATACATTACTTTACTTCGGAAATTTTTCTTAATTTGTTGAAAAGCATATTATCCAAGTCAATTGCTGATAATTTACTATAAATGTCTCTAACACACATTTTTTAATGCAGATGAGATCACAGAGATTTGAGTTAAACTTTTACATATTACAACAGAGAAACGATGCACCCTTGATAACGTACTGTAAACTGTACCATTGATAATCAAAAGGTTGTCATGTGATGATATGGTACAAAGAAAAAACTCTGGACGTAGCTGCAAAAAAGTAATAAATAAACACATTCACCCCGGAAGACACATTGAACTCTTCCAATTCAGAGGTTGGAAAAGTTCATTATGAAATTTTAGGGGGGAATGAGTTCAACATAAAAACGATAGCAGGTCAAATATAAAAGATTTGACAACATAAATCGCAAATTGCTGACATGATCAAAAGAAATGTTTGAAACATTTAAAACTTAATGATATGATTAAGTTGGTTTCTTTAAATACAATATAAAATGAAATTTCTTGGCTAAATTTCTCTTCACGTGTACATATGTAACAGATAAAGGTATGTTGGTCTCTGTAATGATGAAATAGTTCAAAATGTAGCGAAACAATATTAAGTTCTAGATTATTGGAAAGATACGTGTGCTTAAAAAAGTATCACATCATACCACAATAAAAATAAAGTACAAAAAAAAATCAATATTTCAGCTAAAATTTTATCTTTCAGCCTGAATGTCAAAGTATATGATAAACTATCTGCTTAAATAATGAAGATATAAATAAAATTAAAAAAAAAAAATATTTTAAGGTTAAATAATGTAAATAGTTCCAAAAAAATAAATATGTATCAGAATAAAACCAGCGTATTTAATCAATAAGTGCATGGTCCTTTCTTACACAATCTAAATTTAACACTGGGTTTCTCACATCTGTCAATAAAGTATCCTTTTGTGTAATAGGAAAAACAAAGCAACACTCTGGTAAACAAACAAATAAAAGAGATTCTTATCGCTATATCATTAAGATACTGTAAAAACAGAAATGTTCACTGTGTAAAAAACAATTTTTTTTTTTTTTTTGTGTTGATTAAATTTGTACAAAAACATCTACAGGCCAAGGTTTACTTCTAAATTAATTGAAAATGCAAACATTTCATACCGCAATCAGTTTAAAGGGTCCCAATGGTGAATGCAAGCACTTTGACACATAAAACTTCCACTTTTACAGTACAGTGTATATACTGGAAGAGATTCATACCTTACTTCAGATTTAACAAAGTACATTACGGACTTTCTTAAGCAAGGTAGGTTAATTTCATATTCTCTGGTCCAAAACCTTATAATCACTCACGAAGCTTTGCAGTAAGAATAAGCTGTTGAAGTTCTAACAGATATGTTTGAAAATTCAGAAATACAAATCTTGGCACTGGTAATGGAACATGTATAGTCCAATCACATTGACCAGGCTGTCGTGTTTGACCTTCGAGTACTGTTAACCATACTGATTAGAGACGAGTCAATATTTGGAGTATATATACATCTATCTTACAGGTTTGCAAGAGTCAAAAACATGAAAAAGAAAAACTAAAACATGTCCTTACAGAGGATTGTCATGACGAGTAAAAGGTAGATATTGGTGAGAGTGAAATCTCTTGCATGGTTGATGAATTTTTAAAATATTGCATTTACTAGTAATCAATCATTAATCTTCTGACAAGATTACTGACAATTGCATCTGTTACTTTTGTACAAGTATACTCTACTCTGTGCACCTGAACTTCAATGAACAGGTGAACGTACCTACACGAGGAAGGTAACCAGTCCAAGGAGAGGTTAACTTGACAATTCATCTGTGTCTGACTATAAGCATATCACTTCCGTTTAAGGCACAAAAAGTGGAAAACTGTATATTACTATACAATGTAATACCAATAAGGAATACGCACCATAGGATCTTTACAAAAGTCAAGTACACACATGCATGGGGGGTGGGAACACCCACATAAGGAACTATGCCGTAAAATAATTGCTAATAGAAACAATTAAGGACTGTTACATTGTCATGATCATCTTCCAAAATATCTCTGCAATGACAAATGATGCAGGTCTACCCCGGTTTCTCTTAACACTAGAGACCTCAGCAGGCATCTTTGATATCAAAAATATATTGTACATGCCAATCAATAAACTCAAAAGAAAATTGATTAGAATCGGCTTTGTAGTTTATATTATAAAAGTGTCTGAGTAGTTTCACTGCAGAAAAAAATAATAGTAAAAATAGTACAATGTAACAACAATTCGTCCTCTCAAGTTCATTTAGGGGCCTGAATTAGTGCCAATTCAAAATGCCTAATCTAAGGCAACTGTTCTTGGTCAAATTGAGAGCATCTGCACAGGTTCTTCAGAAAGAATTGCATCTAATTTTGAAACAAATTTAAAAAAAAAAGAAAATGTTAGAAAAACTTACATAGAGATCCCTTCTACTATATAAATTAATTTTGTAGTACATAATATGTAAAACAACTACCCAAATTACATGTATTGTGATTTTATCAGATAAAAGATTACACACTTGATAGGTCACAAATTTGACGAAATTGTTAATCTGAAAAAGGCCAAATCCAAATTAGTATCCTGTTAAAACGCAATCTTGTCCTTAGTCCTGGTAAAGATTAATAAACTATGTGGCAGGGATGTTCTGGAAAAAGGTCTGTCTCACTAAAATATGTACGGTCACATGTATACCTAAGCAAGACCTCAACACTTTATACTATGAATATACCCCATTGTCCCATACTATATGGCTGATGTGTTTTGGACACAGGATTGACTGAAATATGTACCCCAGCAAGACCTCAACACTTTATACTATGAATATACCCCATTGTCCCTGTGATATACTAAATGTATAATGTGTTTTGGACACAGGATTGACTGAAATATATACCCCATTGTCCCTGTGATATACTAAATGTATAATGTGTTTTGGACACAGGATTGACTGAAATATATACCCCATTGTCCCTGTGATTTACTATATGTCTGATGTGTTTTGGACACAGGACTGACTGAAAGATATACCCCAGCAACACTTCACACTTTTGAATGGATCCCATTGTTCCTGTGATATACTATATGGCTGAAGTGTTTTGGACACAGGACTGACTGAAATATATACTCCAGCAAGACCTCAACACTTCACACTTTAGAATGTACCCCATTGTTCCTGTGATATACAATATGGCTGATGTGGTTTGGACACAGGACTGACTGAAATATATACCCCATTGTTCCTGTGATATACTATATGGCTGATGTGTTTTGGACACAGGACTGACTGAAATATATACTCCAGCAAGACCTCAACACTTCACACTTTAGAATGTATCCCATTGTTCCTGTGATATACAATATGGCTGATGTGTTTTGGACACAGGACTGACTGAAATATTATATGTCTGATGTGTTTTGGATACAGGACTGACTGAAATATATACCCCAGCAACCCCTCAACACTTCACACTTTTGAATGTACCCCCATTGTTCCTGTGATATACTATATGGCTGCTGTGTTTTGGACGCAGGACTGACTGAAATATATACCCCAGCAACACCTAAACACTTCACACTTTTGAATGTATCCCATTGTTCCTGTGATATACAATATGGCTGATGTGTTTTGGATACAGGACTGACTGAAATATATCCCCCAGCAACACCTCAACACTTCACACTTTTGAATGTACCCCATTGTCCTGTGATATACTATATGTCTGATGTGTTTTGGATACAGGACTGACTGAAATATATACCCCAGCAACACCTCAACACTTCACACTTTTGAATGTATCCCATTGTTCCTGTGATATACTATATGGCTGATGTGTTTTGGACACAGGATTGACTGAAATATATACCCCATTGTCCCTGTGATATACTATATGTCTGATTTGTTTTGGACACAGGACTGACTGAAATATGTTCCCCAGCAAGACCTCAACACTTCACACTTTTGAATGTATCCCATTGTTCCTGTGATATACTATATGGCTAATGTGTTTTGGACACAGGACTGACTGAAATATATACCCCAGCAACACCTCAACACTTCACACTTTTGAATGTATCCCATTGTTCCTGTGATATACTATATGGCTGATGTGTTTTGGACACAGGACTGACTGAAATATATACCCCAGCAACACCTCAACACTTCACACTTTTGAATGTATCCCATTGTTCCTGTGATATACTATATGGCTGATGTGTTTTGGACACAGGACTGACTGAAATATATACCCCAGCAACACCTCAACACTTCACACTTTTGAATGTATCCCATTGTTCCTGTGATATACTATATGGCTGATGTGTTTTGGACACAGGACTGACTGAAATATATACCCCAGCAACACCTCAACACTTCACACTTTTGAATGTATCCCATTGTTCCTGTGATATACTATATGGCTGATGTGTTTTGGACACAGGACTGACTGAAATATATACCCCAGCAACACCTCAACACTTCACACTTTTGAATGTATCCCATTGTTCCTGTGATATACTATATGGCTGATGTGTTTTGGACACAGGACTGACTGAAATATATACCCCAGCAACACCTCAACACTTCACACTTTTGAATGTATCCCATTGTTCCTGTGATATACTATATGGCTGATGTGTTTTGGACACAGGACTGACTGAAATATATACCCCAGCAACACCTCAACACTTCACACTTTTGAATGTACCCCATTGTTCCTGTGATATACTATATGTCTGATGTGTTTTGGACACAGGACTGACTGAAATATATACCCCAGCAACACCTCAACACTTCACACTTTTGAATGTATCCCATTGTTCCTGTGATATACTATATGGCTGATGTGTTTTGGACACAGGACTGACTGAAATATATACCCCAGCAACACCTCAACACTTCACACTTTTGAATGTATCCCATTGTTCCTGTGATATACTATATGTCTGATGTGTTTTGGACACAGGACTGACTGAAATATATACCCCAGCAACACCTCAACACTTCACACTTTTGAATGTATCCCATTGTTCCTGTGATATACTATATGGCTGATGTGTTTTGGACACAGGACTGACTGAAATATATACCCCAGCAACACCTCAACACTTCACACTTTTGAATGTATCCCATTGTTCCTGTGATATACTATATGTCTGATGTGTTTTGGACACAGGACTGACTGAAATATATACCCCAGCAACACCTCAACACTTCACACTTTTGAATGTATCCCATTGTTCCTGTGATATACTATATGGCTGATGTGTTTTGGACACAGGACTGACTGAAATATATACCCCATTGTCCTTGTGATATACTATATGTCTGATTTGTTTTGGACACAGGACTGACTGAAATATGTTCCCCAGCAAGACCTCAACACTTCACACTGTTGAATGTACCCCATTGTCCCTGTGATATACTATATGTCTGATGTGTTTTGGACACAGGACTGACTGAAATATATACCCCATTGTCCCTGTGATATACTATATGGCTGATGTGTTTTGGACACAGGACTGACTGAAATATATACCCCAGCAACACCTCAACACTTCACACTTTTGAATGTATCCCATTATTCCTGTGATAAACTATATGGCTGATGTGTTTTGGACACAGGACTGACTGAAATATATACCACAGCAAGACCTCAACACTTCACACTTTTGAATGTATCCCATTGTTCCTGTGGCATGACCAGAAGGACACATCCATCAACACAGGGAGCACAATAACCACTAGATTTTTGTTTTCAAACTCACAAGCATATCTCATATTATAAATGTCGAGTCTCACATGGAAACAATCTGTCTACACACATTAGGAAAAACCAGACTTCATTAATAGTTGTACCTCTAATGTTAGGAGGTTGTGACACTTACGGTCCAGATACACAACTTAAAACAGGCGAAATAATTACTGTATACCAGTAACTTTAGCCCAATAAAACTTCGGCCCTTTGCCAGAATAATCCATATTCCCCAAGTGTTAATTTCGCCTTCACATTGAAGTACTATACATATTATGTTGTTTACTTTCACATTGAAGTACTATACATAATATGTTGTTTACCTTCACACTGAAGTACTATAAATATTATGTTGTTTACTTTCACACTGAAGTACTATACATAATATGTTGTTTACCTTCACACTGAAGTACTATACATAATATGTTGTTTACCTTCACATTAAAGTACTATACATATTATGTTGTTTACCTTCACATTGAAGTACTATACATACTATGTTGTTTACCTTCACACTGAAGTACTATACATATTATGTTGTTTACCTTCACACTGAAGTACTATACATAATATGTTGTTTACCTTCACATTAAAGTACTATACATATTATGTTGTTTACCTTCACATTGAAGTACTATACATAATATGTTGTTTACCTTCACATTGAAGTACTATACATATTATGTTGTTTACCTTCACATCGAAGCACTATACATAATATGTTGTTTACCTTCACAATGAAGTACTATACATATTATGTTGTTTACCTTCACATTGAAGCACTATACATAACATGTTGTTTACCTTCACATTGAAGCACTATACATAATATGTTGTTTACCTTCACATTGAAGTACTATACATACTATGTTGTTTACTAGTGTTCCCGGTAATGATAAATTTGCCCTCATTACAGCAGGTGAAAAAGTCGAAAAATTAATCTGCGGAGAAAATTTTGAGGTATATAGTAGCCACAGCTATAAAATGGTCACAATCCATCAAATCAAGCTAGCAATAACATTCCATAAAACATTCAAGATGACTAATATTTGATTATTTCTGTCATAAGCTACCATCGATCAATGAAGTCAAAATAAAACCATGAAAAAAAAGACTTTTGCATATAATCCTCATACAAAAAAACATTCATTTGCATTGTTCACATGTAAATACATATCATAGGTGTAGAGAGAAATGCAATAGTAGAGAAATGCAATAGGTTTTAAAAAAAAAACACATAAAAATCATAACATTTTGGTCCTATTAATGTGTGATGTTGTAATAGTCATGTAGTAATGGGGTGAGTAGAATTACGGGTAGAATAACGGGGTGAGTAGAATGACGGGGATGAGGCTGGATTGTGGAACAGTTCAAAGACTTTCTTGTGAACTCAACTTTATTTAAAAACATACTTCATTTGATCATTCTCGTCAAAATTGGTACCATATTGGATGATTATTTCTCTACCCATAACGTTATATAATCGAGATTTTAAATTGAGGGCTCTAGAAATTTCTTAATGTCTGTGATGCGTACGCTAAAAAAACACCTAACGACTGAGTAGTGAAGTAGATGTAAAACCACTCAAACACCTACCCACTTGGTTTCAAACAAACATTGACAAAATGTGACCCTTCTTGGCCAATGAACGAATGGCAGTTTTGTCCGGGGTGCAACATTCTTAAATTGTTCCCTTCCAAAGCAACGTGACATGATTTTCTATCACTCAATAATCTACTGTAAACCAGGTTTCGGTTTTACTTTAAAAGAGATTATTTTTCCTCCGAAAATATTCCTGTGAAAAGTACATCCAGTAAGAAGATTTGTCACTTTTGAGAATTGGTTTGGGCACTTGTCACATAACAGATAAAAACAAACAACAAAAAACACTAACAAAATAATCCCGCTTATCACTATCTTTGTAAAAATCTGCAAAATTATAAAGCAGTGGAAACGTAAATTTCAAAGTATATGATGAACATATAAAAAAACCATGATACATACACACAAAAAAGTAAAACAGGACCATACAAATTTACCCACAATAGAATCTTCCTATGTACAGTTTTTTTTCATATATTAATTTCACATGAAAAGGTTTACATGTATTTCAAGACATTCAAGCAAAAGGTTTACCAGCATCATATTTTCATTAAAATATCTTTAACTTGTATTTCAAGTACCAGGCAATACTGGTAACCATCTTGCATTGTAACAAAACACAATACATAATAACAATGGCAGATACCGTTTTTGAGATTCTTATTCTCTCCAGTTTCAGATATGCTTGTTATGTGATAGGGAGGCAGGTTTACATTAGCTAAACACACAAAAATTGACAGCAGCTGTCTAAGAAAAATGCCGAAAACATGTGCATTGTCCATCTGCATGTTTGACAAGAGGATATAGTTGGTATTCAATCCATTAACATAGGATATTTCAGCCATATCTGTCCAAAACTATCTATCACCTTTCATAAAATTGGCTTACTTGAGCATTAAACAACATTCTGTTCCTAACGCGTATTATGATTATTTGCCAACAGTCCTGTTCCGTGTTATAGGACCATAACATGGAACAGAATGCTGTTTATGCTTATATTTACATTTTCATTTTTAAATTTTCATTTCTAAGTTTATACTGTACATTTATGTTTGAATTTTGCAGTGTTTGTTCAAGAGGTAGAACAGCCCATGGAATTGCTAGCGAAATGTCGTCTCGTGACATATCACTATGCCAGTGTTATATATAGTCTCATAACACGGAACTGGCTTTGGTAGTGTTATATAGGGGCAATGTAGAGCAAATGTAAATATTACTAATTTACCTCCACACCGGAAATATATACATGTATATGCAACCCTTACACACCACATGACCTCAAAAACGTGCAGCATTTGTTGCGGACATTTGTCTCTTGGACACCCCTCTGTACCAAGCACATCCCATCAATGATATGTATATTACTATTAATTAACTTGTGCAAAAAGCTAGATGATCCAAACAATGCATTACATAATGGCCTGTTTTCATCCATTTTCTTTCACCACTGTAGACCATAATTGACTCATCAATATCAATGCATGGTAGAGTCTACTAAATTTACATAGGGGTGAAGTTAAGCTCAAAACTGAAAGCAAAATTTAAAATTATCGACATTTGATTGAAAGTGACCATTATCACACAAATCAGTTGAAATATACTTGGAAAATCAAAAGATTGAATTCACAGTTGCACAATAACATAATTTTGTTAAGCAGTGTCCTGGATACATATATTCTAACTAGTTAGTAAATCATCATCATTTAGTTGAGGATACCTGTATTTAATTAACCAGTGAATAATTTTAACTTTTCATATTTGTACTAAGCTAGTGATTCTTGTTCTTCAGATCTGGATACATGCACTTAATTAGCCAGAGAATCTTGTATTTAATTAGCCAGAGAATCTTGTATTTAATTAGCCAGAGAATCTTGCTTTTTACACGTTCAGTATACTCATATTTAGCTCGTGTTTCTCATTTCTGTTTTATTTTTATTTTTTATTTTTTAAACTAGCTACATGTAGTGAACCTCGTGTCTTTTGTTTGAGATATTTATATTAAATGAAAAAGTGAATCTTCTTTCTTAAAATCAGGATACAATGTATTTACAAGTCAAGGAATCACTTTTTATTAGCCAGTGAATTTTGTTCCTTTTGCTTGAGATTATTGTAGCCACGAAATCCTATTCAATCAATTCCGGAAAACTAGATATGAATTAGCCATTGAACAATTGTTTCTTTAGTTTGAGATTATTACATTTTACTAGCCAGTGAATATTGTTTCTATAGTTTGAGATTATTACATTTTACTAGCCACTGAATATTGTTTCTATAGTTTGAGATTATTACATTTTACTAGCCAGTGAATTTTGTTTCTATAGTTCAGGATTCAGGACACTAAAAGCTGTAATCAAATTAGCTTTTTAACTTTGTTACTTCACCTTAGGCTACTTGTTTTAAACTAGCAAGTAAATGTTGTTCCTGTAGTTCAGAATTCTTGTATTTAATCAATGGATCTTGTGTCCTTAGTTGTAGATTCTTGAAGTCTGTAAATCCTGTTTCTTTATTCTCCAAAATTAATCTGTCCGCCATATAAAGTCATTAAGAGTATGATTGTGAATCCGAGGAGCATGCCTCCGTTCTGGAGAAGAAAAATCCGAGTGGTTCCGACCAGCCTCTTGGTTTCCTCATTCTCAGATTCACTGTTCATTTCCGGCATCTGAGGACAAAAGGAGATACCTCATCACTAGTTAACCAACGGTATTAACCCTCTCACCACTGCAGACCATAGTGGACTCATCCATATCAATGTATGGTAGAGTCTACTAAAGTTACATCAGGGCGAAAGGGTTAAATAGACTAATATTTTGATATATTACAAAATGAAAACCTTTGTCACATACAACAAAACCTTTCACATAACTATAATACTGAGCAGTGAATACAGCACTGCCAGACTTTTTTGGTCACATGTACTATATCATTTATCCTAACATCAACTTAAGAAAACGGACATTATCTTATGGCATTGTAACGTGTCACTGGAGGCGAAGCACATAAAGTCAATAGGATTATCTTTTAGAGCAAAGTCTGCATGGCAACAAAGAACAACAGACATAAAGTAGAGATGGCAACATTGGACCAAATGACATTAAGTAGTGTTGGCGACACTGGACCAATTGACATAAAGTAGAGATGGCAACATTGGACCAATTGGCATTAAGTAGTGTTGGCGACACTAGAGCAATTGACATAAAGTAGAGATGGCAACATTGGACCAATTGACATTAAGTAGTGTTGGTGACACTGGAGCAATTGACATAAAGCAGAGATGGCAACATTGGACCAATTGACATTAAGTAGTGTTGGCGACATTGGAGCAATTGAGTGGACGACATTGGAGCGACAAACATAAAGTCAAGATGGTGACATTGATTGGTTTGGTTTGATTTGGTTTATTATTGTTTAAAGTCCTATCAACAGCTATGATCATTTAAGGACGGCCTCCCCTGTGTGCAAGATGCATGTGTGTAGTGTATGGGTGTGTGCATTGGGAGGCTGCGATATGTTTGTGTTTGTCTCCTTGTAGAGTGCAGAACTGATGCCGACTTTATAGTGCTACCTCACTGAAACATACTGCCGAAGACACCCTGCACGACACCCTACCCGGTCACATTATTCAGACAACGGGCGAACAAGTCTGGTGACATTGAGAAAATTGAAAACAAGATGGTGACACAAAAAGTAATGGACATGAAGTAGAGATGCTAACATAGGAGTCTTGCTGATTGCCAGAGAAATCATGTTTCCAAGAGCATTTTTATATATTCTTGATAATGGAATTAAAATTTATTCAAACTGAGATGGATGAAAATTGTCTAGTTTTCTTTATAACTTGACAAAACCTGTCTTAATTCAATTGTCTGATAAATTATATTTATATTATGACCTGGCTATTATTCATTGTAGTCATAACTAGAATGCTGACAAGTCAGCAAGGGCCATGCTATGTGCCTAACCATATCCCAACCCCAAAGTCTATTTTTAGTAACAGCAACCTTAAAGCTGACAGTGCAAGTTAAAAAGTTTTCAATTTGAGATTTTTTTCAAAACATTTTTTTCTGGTTTGAGATCTTCCCCGTCTCTTTCCACTATCGTTTCTAAGGAAGTGCCAACATTTTAGTTTGATCCTTGCTTGGTAACGAGTATGGGTCTCGCTGGGTATAAAAAGCCCATCAAAGTAAGCATTTATCGAAGAAAAGTGGAAATAGTAGTAAAATATGAACAATTAAAATATAATGCACAATCCCTGCCCCCCCCCCAAAAAAAAACGCCCTGAAAGAAGGATATATATGACGAACACTAATGCCTATACCTTTTAGATATCCAACTAGTTATAACTTCCTGTGTTAAAACAATATTAATTCCAATCATTTCCATGAGAACGTTTCAATTATTAAATTTCACATTGTTGACTTCACACCCAGGAGTGTCGCGTTTTGCACGTGTTTTTGTTATTAAAGAGTATATACGATGAAGACGAACAGTTCATAATAAATTTTTGTGTGTTGGTGTTGTTCTATGCACGTGAAAGACCGATGATATATATGGGATTTATAGAAGCATTTTCAATAATATACCTTTTATTTTGGATACACTATTTTGGAGAATATGCCATAAGTAAAAAATAGATTGGCCGTGTTTCAAAGTCTTCAGGTGAGCGCGTTTGATTTTTAATATCGGTTGCCGATCACGGTGCATTGAATTGCAAGGCGGTCAGTTGTAGAATGATAACCGGTTTGACAGTTAATGCGCTTTTTATACCTAGTGAGACCCATACTCCTTACCAAGCAAGGACAAACTAAAAAGTCGGCACTTCCTTAGAAACTATAGTCGAGAGAGACAGGGAAGATCTCAAAACCATTTTTTAACAAGAGGCCCATGGGCCTTAACGGTCACCTGATATATTTATACAGAGTTGATTTTGTTTTTAACATCAACAGAAATATTATTCAAAGTAACAAACAAGAGGCCCAAGAGGGCCTGTATTGCTCACCTGAATATTTAAGCAGTCATAGCAAAATATTCTCATTAAATATTATATTGCACTAAAAACATTCCCTCACAAACTTTGTTGGCTCCATCTGTTGAAATTACCAGCAAAATATTATTATAAGATTCTATGCTTTTTGATTCTTCTTCAGAAGTTGCTTGACATATTTTTCCCTGTGATCTTGTAAGTAGGTCAATGTCATTTTCCTTCTCAAATTGGTTAGCTCTATTCCAAAAAGCTACCAGCCAAATCTTATGAATCCATTCCTTTTAGTTCTCAAGAACAAATCCATTAAAATGTTGTTGACCTCTGTGACCTCTAAAGTAGGTTGAGGTCATTTTCATT
>NW_018403715.1:535116-552093 GCF_002113885.1 Mizuhopecten yessoensis | reverse complement strand
CCCCCCCTCCTTCCCCAGGGGGTAAACGTGAGACCCTAGGGTCATAAACCTTAAGACCCTTCCATCTATGAAGAGTATTTGATTCTACCATATCTGGGTCTTGAGAAGAAGATTTTTGAAATTTCAGTAAATTCGACCGTTTTTGGCCCCACCCATCAGCCCCTGGGGTCAGGCAGGGCTCATATGTGCTTATTATCAAACTGCTACCTAATACTGATAATGCTAACCGAAATTGAATTACTTCCAATGGAAGTTAAACAAATGTTAGTCCAAAATGTGATTTCCCTATATAAACTATAGTAAAGTTTACCCCCTCCCCAGGGGGAAACGTGAGACCCCAGAGTCAAGAAATTAACAATTTTCGTAAAGCACCTTAAGACCCTTCCATCTATGAAGAGTATTTGATTCTACCATATCTGGGTCTTGAGAAGAAGATTTTTGAAATTTTAGTCAATTTGACCCCTTTTGGCCCCGCCCCTCAGGCCCCTGGGGGCTTGGGACTGAACCGGCCACTATTTTTGTTTACCTTAGTCCATGGAAGGTCCCTGCAAAATTTCATTGAAATTGGTTCAGGGGTTTTGGAGAAGAAGATTTTTGAAATTTTAGTCAATTTGACCCTTTTTGGCCCCGCCCCTCAGGCCCCTTGGGGCTTTGGACTAAACCGGCCAGAATTTTTGTTGACCTGTGTCAATGGAAGGTCCCTGCAAAATTTTATTGAAATTGGTTCAGCGGTTTTGGAGAAGAAGTCGAAAATGTAAATTGTTTACGGACGCACGACGGACGACGACGATCGCAATAGGTCACTTGAGACTTTGTCTCAGGTAACCTAAAAATCTCAATTGAAAGCTTTTTAACTTGCACCGTCAGCTTTAAGCTTTACCTTAGAAACTTTCAAAATCCCTATTGCATATTTACCTGTCACAGTAAATCGCAAATCACCATGTCAAAGATTAGTCTTTCTGATTTTGAAATAAAGATATCCCCCCCCCCCCCCATCTATTTTTAGCAATGGTGACCTTAAACTTGACCTTTGAAGCTTTTAAACCCTTAATGCACATTAACATATCACAGTGTATAACTATGTCAAATTTCAATATAAGTCTTTTGGATTCTGGGATCATGCCAGGAAACGAAAGTGCTGATCAACAGATGGATAGACAGACGGACACTATATATAGGGCAACCACATCTGTGACGCGGGGCTCTAATAAAAAAGAAATTGTTGTGATTACAGCTTTTACTTACCATGTCAACAAGTGAGATGTAGAGAAACATCCCTCCGGCTATGGCAAAGATCCAGTCATGTGCCGTTGTGTTTTCTCCCAACAGCGTGCCAACTATGAGGCCGAGGTAACACATACATGCAGACAGGAAGTTGTACATCAGTGCCTTCTTCATACTCATTCCCGCGTTGATCAAAATAGCAAAGTCCCCTGTAAGAGATCAAACTCGGGTAGAAAGCAAATCTTTGGCCCAGTCTGCTACATACATGTATAGCGAGCCAAACTTAAGCCCTATCAGGGTTAGCGAGTCAAACTTAAGCCCTATCAGGGTTCGTACAAAAAAAAATCTATGAAATTCAAGGCTTTTTTAGGGTCTCTTAAGAGCTTAAAATCTCCCGCCATTTACAAATTTTCAAAGTATAGATATTTGGATAAGTCATCAGGATGTCTCTTAACTTACAATATTTAAAACCAAACAACCATAAAATCTAACACAGTTCAGTAGTCCGAAAATCTAGAAATTAACTCATAACAAATATTTTATTTTATTGTATTTTCCGAGTTCATTTTTTTGAGAATAACACCACAAAACCACCACAATTAACATCCAATCATATTTCAATGATCATCTAGACAAACTTAAGGCTCATTTTGACCCTTTCCAGACATTTTTGTTTAATTTAGGGTCTTTTGGGGCCTTTTCATCAATCTCAGGGTTTTTCAAGGCTAACCTTTTGTTTTGGGGTCTTTTCATGGCCTGCACAAACCCTGCCTATGCAAATGGAATGGATGTTATACCAGTTGTTACAGAGGTTAAATTCAACATCTATAGTACAATGATGTTTCTTTAATACCAGTAAGTGCAGTTTAGCTTCAAAATTATCTAGACAAAACATGACAAAAAATAAGAAATCAAAAATGTTCCTACTTCAGAGGCCCCAAGCCATTCAAAAAGAATAGGTTTCAAAGCCAACCTGGCAATTATAAATTCTTAATCAGGAAAAGGTATCGTTTTCCTAATATACCAGTATCGTTACCAATCACATATATGCTGCACACAGTCTCCAGGTATTTTAAGGTGGTGCATCATAGAATACTTCTGTTGCAAAACTATCTCTCACAAATTATAGTATGGAGAATATAATAAAATACTGAAATTTTGAGATATCAATCTAATATGCTATATCATCTGTTCATTTCTAAAGAATAAAACAGGTAGACACAGTGAATTTTTCATTGTCCTGCTAAAAGCAATTACTTTGAAACAGATACATTACTTTTTCTCCAATAAGCCTAGCAGGCCAGAACCTAATCTCTGACACAAAGTAGAGGGTTAGCTTATCCCTTTCACCACTGTAGACCATATATAATGGATTCATCCAGATCATTCCATCAATGCATGGTATAGTCTACTTAAGTTATATAGGGTTGAAAGGGTTATTACAGGACAATAAAATAGTGTTATTTCTACTGAACTACAATAGATACTATCAGGCATGGGCTTATTGCTGAATACATATGGTAATTACCTAACTCATGTGGAAGTTCCTCACAGATGATCCCTAGAGATATACTGATGCCTGCCAGAGTGCTGTCGGTAAATGCTGCTCCGATGGACAAACCGTCAATAAAATTATGTATCCCGTCCCCGAATATAATCATCCAGGCTACGGTGGCTATTGGACGTTTCGCATGGGCCGCTGTACTGCCGTTCTGGGGTTTAACCTGTATCAAACCGGTTCATCAGCCTCTTAGTTTTAACATCATGTCATAGTAAGTCAAACAAGACGGGACATTGGAACAGATCATGTTTATATAATAATCAAGATCAAATGATAGTAAAGTAGGGAAAAATACCCAACAACCAAAGTACACATAAACTGTGAAATCAAGAGATTTTCGTGGGGCCCAAATTTTGTGGTTTCTCAACAAAACACAATTTCTTGGGTAGATGAATTGATGGATTAAGAGTACCTTCTCAAACGGAGAATTGCTTTATGTCAAACTTCTAATAACTTTGTGGACCTATGAATTTGTGGATGAAGAATACCTAGGAAATCAATGAAATTAAAAACACTACAAAAACTAGTGATTTCACAGTATGTTATAGTTCACCTTCTCAGTTTCAGGAGAATTCCTGATTATAAACATTTTCTCATTTGTAAAGTATTATTGCAACATTGTGTGATTATTTTTGTGGGTTTTTTGTCTACTACATAAATGACGCAGTAGTAATATTTATGAGCCAAAAGAAACTATTGCCTACTACAAAAACAGTACAGCTGCCATGTAAACAGTGGCCAATACAAAAACAGTACAGCTGCCATGTAAACAGTGGCAAATACAAAAACAGTACAGCTGCCATGTAAACAGTGGCAAATACAAAAACAGTACAGCTGCGATGTAACCAGTGGCCAATACAAAAACAGTACAGCTGCCATGAAAACAGTTGCCAATACAAAAACAGTACAGCTGCCATGAAAACAGTTGCCAATACAAAAACAGTACAGCTGCCATGAAAACAGTTGCCAATACAAAAACAGTACAGCTGCCATGAAAACAGTTGCCAATACAAAAACAGTACAGCTGCCATGAAAACAGTTGCCAATACAAAAACAGTACAGCTGCCATGTAAACAGTGCCCAATACAAAAACAGTACAGCTGCCATGTAAACAGTGGCAAATACAAAAACAGTACAGCTGCCATGTAAACAGTGCCCAATACAAACACAGTACAGCTGCCATGTAAACAGTGGCCAATACAAAATAAATGATCGCCACTACATAAACTGATTTGTTTCTCAATAATTTACTTCCGGAACAGGCAGGAAGATATTCTATTTTCATTTAAATATCTCTTTGATCCAAACATGTATAATAATGTATCATAGTATAAAAGTGTGAATCATGCAATAAGATTTGTATGCCAAGCAATGTGATAACCAGCATTCTGCACCTCCTAGCAACCAGCAACAGGTCCATATGAAATCTTTTTATAAGTAAATAAATTAACATGAGATTGTATGGTTAGAGACAAAAACACAGAATCAAGACACAGTACCTCTACATTAATCGTGGACAGGACATTGTCTTGCGAGTCGTCATCGGTGAGTGGTGTCTCACTGTTTGACAATGGCAGAGCACCGGGAAGGTTCTTAGGATTTTTGTATTTTTGCGTTGTAGTGATAGGGGTTTTCTTCTTGATGGAGGAGTACATATCTTCATCCTCGTCAGCACCATCAGACTGGTAACCACCATCCCTCCTTCTCTGAATTGATCAGAACATTTATTTATTAGTAAAAAACGATATTAAGATAAAATATTACATCAAAAATTTAAGTGAAGTCACTAGAAATGTAAAACATAAATCTAAAAATTCTCGCAAAAGAAAATGTCTACAAGACATGAATGCCCCTAAAACCCTGTGAAATCAGCTTCAATGACAATTTTTTATCAATAGTAACAGTGATATCAATCTGGTCGATCTATAAATAGCAACAGTGACCTTGGCATTGACCTTCGGACCCTGAAATATGAACTCATTCAAGGTATTTCATACTTAACTTTTACAAGCTAGAAAATCTGAAGATAAATGAAGTCAGTTGAGTTATGATAGTGAATGGCAAAGGGACAGGACAGACATGGTTAACTTTAAAATAGCAGGACATAACAACAGTTAGTAATTAAACTAGGGTAAACCACTCTCTAAGACCCATATTCATGACCTTGGCCTTTCATGTAATGTTCTGATTATTTTACAACACTGTCTTTACATCCAAACACAATACACAAATCTATGAAGTTCGAAAAGAAAATCTGAAGTTCATATTACTATGAATGCCAACTGACAAACATTTCATTACTCTCATTAAGGTAATACATGTATTATCTATTGTTTATAGTTGTAGGCAAGCTAACATGGTGTTTAAGGAGACCGTTAAATACAATGTAGTATATATTTAATACAATGTAGTGTATATTTAATACAATGTAGTACATATTTAATACAATGTAGTGTATATTTAATACAATGTAGTGTATATTTAATACAATGTAGTATATATATCTAATACAATGTAGTATATATTTAATACAATGTAGTATATATATAATACATTGTAGTATATATTTAATACAATGTAGTATATATTTAATACAATGTAGTATACAATTAATACAATGTAGTATATATTTAATACAATGTAGTATATATTTAATACAATGCAGTATACAATTAATTATAATGTAGTGTATGTACACACCTCTCTCCAGCTGAGCAGCAGTTTGAGGACACGTTCGATGAGAAAGAAGAGATAGATGCCGCCCATGACTGTTGTTGTTTTCCATACGTAGTTTGAGCTGATTGCATGATCTTCTATGTACATAAGTCCTAGGGCCTGCATTCAAAAATATATAATTATATCCAGTTACTTATTACCATATAATCCATATAACAGACAACACAATTAAATATAAGCATTGAATGTGAAATATCAACAATCTATTGATAATATGTTTTAGAATCACAATTTCAAAAATACCAGAAATATTTTACACAGTAGATAAGGACACAAGCAAAAGAGTTCCTTTGAATTTTACAAAATCAATATAAACCGCAGGAATTCTTTGGGCAAATATATTTGAGTTCTTGATTATATATGAGCACAAAGATTCAGATTCTCTGGCTGACGTATATACTAAATATGTAAATGGGGAAATTTTCGCCCAATCAAACTTTTGCCCTGCACCCATAAAATGAATTTTCCACCAGTATCAATTTCGGCTTTCACATTCAATTATAAGGTATGTTATGTCGTTTAATTATAAGTTATATTGGCTGTAATGATCAATTCGCCCCTTATTACGAAGTGCCGCATGGGTGAAAATGGCGAAAAATTAAAGTGCATCGAACAATTTCCTGTATACAGTATGTGTTAAGACCTACCTCTGGTATGAGCACAAGGAGTCCATTTGCAGCCAGTGTACCCACGGCGAGACCGATCATGAAGATAAGAAGCTGCCTATACACAGCCCTCTTCATAAAGGGCAGGACCATAGCTCCAGCCAAGGAACAAATGTTGATGATCGTCACAAACAAAAATCCATATCCCCAGGCTGTACAAAAAGAACCAGACTGTGAACATGTCTTTACAAGCACTGCCGGTCCATGGCCATAACATCTTAATATCTATGAGCAGGTACATTAAACAAAGGCTTAATGTTCTAGTTAATTAGAAAAACATAATCTACCAATGCAAAGTAGAGCAAATTTTATCAATACATTTCTTCCTGGATACAATTCATTCAATTTAGTTGGCTCATAATTGTATATAATGTATTTAAATACTGTATTCCGGGACATTTTCGCCCTTCAAACTTTGGCCCTTCACCAAATAATCCATATTTAACTTGTCCTCACTACGACTGGCGACAAAGGCAAAAATTAGTCTGCAGCGGACATTACCCGGTTTCCAGTGGGTGGAACTATAGGGCTAGACAATAATGATAGTCAGATAGTCTGAAACTAGTGAAACGTCCAGCTGGACTAGAGGTTCTTAAAACTGCTAGCCCATCGACTAGTCAAAATTTGAAATTATTTAACAATTTCTAGCCCTGAATAATCTGATGTGTAACAGGCTAGATGACAGGGTTTCAAGCCCACACCAGTGACTTATAATACTAATAATAATAAAAATCTGAGGTTCTTATATACCGGTCGTCTCAAAGCGGTTCACAAATTATTATCCGTGGTTATAAGGCCTTTGCAACCAGCCAATGTCTTTCTCAACTCCCTGGGGAGCATACAGCCGGAGCTGCCATTTCGGTGCTAACAGCTAGCATTCAACAATTCTAGCACTGCCCAACCACGTACAGCTGAGCAGACTGGAACAAGCGAAGTAAAGTATCTTGCTCAAAGATACAACACATCGAATGCCATGTAGTGTTATATACTTTCTAACATTGAAATAAGATCTGCATTATTCAAAGAGTGGTTAGCTGACATGCTATAAAAATGTAGGAGAAAATCTCTGGATAAGAAAATGAAATACTGAAATGAACAAAGGGCAATAACTTTTGCAAAAAACGTGGAATCAAAATTCTTTTCGAGGAAATACAACAACATATCATGATTATTTAGCCTACTAAGTTGCAAATAAATCTGTCAAAAAATGTAGATGGAGATCTCCGGACAAAAAATCAAATACTGAAATGAACAAAATGCGATAACTTTTGTAAAAATTGTTGAATCAAAATTCTTTTCAAGGAAACACAACAACATATCATGATTATTGATCCTACTAAGTTTCAAAGAGATCCTTTGAAAAATGTAGGAGGAGATTTCCGGACAAAAAATCAAATACTGAAATGAACAAAGGGCAATAACTTTTGTAAAAATTGTCGAATCAAAATTCTTTTTAAGGGAGACACAACTTCATATCATGATTATAATGTATACCAAGTTTCAAAGAGATCGGTCAAAAAATGAAGGAGGAGATTGCCGGACAAACAAAAGTTTACGCCGGACGGACGGACAACGCCATACCATAATTTACTCCCGTCAAATTTGACGGGCGTATAAAAATTATTCAAATAAATTATTTTGCTGTTGAGATGAGTACCCTCTCCCCAAGGGAGAGCAGATGACCTGGGGGGATAGTGAAATTTACAATTAATTTATATATAAGATAATGGTAATTTAGGTAAAGACCTTTCTATCAATGAACTGTAAACATCTGCGTCTGATGAAGAAGATTTTTTTAACTTTTAACCATAATCCCTGTTTGGGCCCCACCCCTTCATCCTCTGGGGTTGGGGCAGGATCTTATTTTCTCATTCCAACTAATTGCCATCTGGCATCATAATCATTCCAAACAACAAGTTTGAATAATTTCCTGCTGAAAATGGACAAAAGATATATACATGTATACCCAAAAGTGTTATTTCCATATATAAACTTAAGTCAACTTTACCCCCTCCCCAAAGGAGAAGGGATGGCCCGGTGGTAATAAAAATGAAAAAGAGATAAAGTCCCTGACAGAATTTTCATCCATGCACAGAATTTGATTGTACTGCATCTGAGTCTGAAGAAGAAGATTTTTAAAATATTGGTTAATTTTCCCTTTGGGGCCCCGCCCTGGCCCCTGGGGTTGGGGCAGGTATCCGAATTTTACAATTTGAAACCATCTTTCTCCAAGAATGATTCTCACCAAGTAAGATTAATTTCCTACTGAAAATTGACAAAAAATACCCAAAAGTGCTATTTCCCGATATAAACTATGGTAAATTTTACCACCATCCTAAAGGAGAATGGACGGCCCTGGGGTTCTGAAATTTACACTTTAAACAAAGACACTGAAATTTTTTTCATGCATGCAGAATAATTGACTGTACATGTAGTACCTCCGAGTCTGGAGAAGAAGATTTTTGAAATATTGGTTAATTTTCCTTTTGGGGCCCCGCCCTGGCCCCTGGGGTTGGGGCAGGAATCCCAATTTTACAATTTGATACCATCTTCCTCCAAAAATGATTCTCACCAAGTAAGATTAATTTCCTACTGAAAATTGACAAAATATACCCAAAAGTGTTATTTCCCTATATAAACTATGGTAAATTTTACCCCCTTCCCAAAGGAGAATGGACGGCCCTGGGGTACTGAAATTTACAATTCAAACAAAGCCACTGATGATCTTTCCATCCATGCAGAGAAATTGACTGTAGTACCTCTTGATTCTCACCAAGTAAGAATAAATTCCTATGGAAAATGAACAAAATATACCCAAAAGTTTTATTTCCCAATATAAACTATAGTAAACTTTACCCCCTCCCTTAGGGAGAACAGAAGGCCCAGGAGTACTGAAATTTAAGATTTAAATAAAGCCTCTGATGATCTTTCCATCCATGCAGAGAAATTGATTGTAGTACCTCTGAGTCTGGTGAAGACGATTTTTGAAATATTGGTTAATTTTTCCCTTTGGGGCCCGCCCTTGCACCTGGGGTTGGGGTAGGTATCCCAATTTTATAATTTTGTAGCTTTATCTACCAAGGATGATTCTGACCAAGTTTGAAAAAATTCTATCCACTGGTTCTTGAGAAGTCGAAAATGTAAAAAGTTTACTCACAACGACGGACAGAAAGCAATCAGAATAGGTGACCTAAAAATTTACTTAGACCTCTTGATTTTGTTAATGACTAAAAATTGCTGAAATGGCCCAATTCTCTCAAATTCCGGGATTTTCCCTGTAATATTCTAGAAAATGTCCTACAATATTAGCCGAAAACATTTGCAATGACCTACCTTTCACCATTGATGATTTGGCTTTGTGCTTTCCTTCCTCCTTCCTTTCATCATCAACAGACTTATTGTGACTATCACAAGATTTGGCTTTTGCAATGAGGGAAAGTAAGGGAGACAACTCCTGTATATCATCTTTTGAGAGTGCAGAGGTGTCATTCAGATCATATAGACGGAGGATTTCTTGAAAAGTCAGGCACTGATTCAAATAAACATTAAGTTATTGAAAACCTATCTGTATCTAAAACTGTTATCATTATTTGACAAATAGTGTACAAAAAATAAATTACAAACAAACATTAATAGTGGCCCAATAGGCATTAATTGCTCATCCATCACCTTGTATTAATCTCACAATTGTAACCTTAAAAGTGGACTAAAATAAAGCTACCAGGTAAATAAGGCAATATATGAGTATCTATGACTGCAAGTTATTTAAAAGAACTTATTAAAAGTTTTTTTACACATTTGACCCTGTGGTTTGGTTTAATTTTGTTTAACGTCTTATTAACAGCTAATGTCATTTAAGGATGTGCCTCCATGTGTGTTGTGTATGCGTGCTTTCGTTTGTGACCTGGCTTGAAAGTCAACCAAGGACATTAAGTTGAGCAAACTTTATAGCTCTTTATATATATATATCCCATTATACTACTTGCCAAATATATCCCCACGCTAGACCTTTTGTTTATTGAGATGAGGTCTTTTAAAAGTTTATTAACATTGGACCAGATATGACCTTAAAAGTGTGTCAAGGTCATTCACATCAACAATCTTATAGAAAAAAAATCATGATGGTTGCAAAACAAATTTAATTTATTATCATTTCAAAAACCACAAATTTCGGTATAGACCTACCTTGTTAAGTAAACATTGCGTTTTATTGAACCCCTGGTGTAGACACTGCTCTGTGACGTTACGATGACTGAGAGGGACCCACTCGTACACCGCCTGATAAACATCACTTGCTGTCATACTGCCTTGTTTACTCTGTGCTTCATTCTCCAGCTCCGACAAAATACTGGAAATGTTTGTCTCACATTCTGCCGCTCTACCAGTTTGAGTGGCGACAAGGAAAACCACAGCAATAAATACTAACTGAACAGTCGCCATGGTAACCCACTGCAATTATAAATACAAATTATTACGAGCTCGCCTAGTAAAACCTCGCCTAGTAAACCTCGCCTAGTAAAACCTCGCCTAGTAAAACGGTCACTTTTAAAATTTGTAATCGCCTGCAAATGATCTGTATCAAAGGAGCAACAACAGAAAAATGGAGTTGGTTGCCAGGTTCATGTATTAGCTGTTGCTGACTTGGTAGAATTTTGTTTTCAATTGGTTTCACAGGAATGATATTACCCAGTAATATTGCTTACATGAGACACCATCTTGTTGAATGTATTTCAAATGGAATCTTTACATAACTGAAATTAACTCCACAGGAACCAAATGAAAAGGAATACAAAAAATCATTGTTACCCGACAGTTTTATTCATTGTGAAGCAGATGGGTGTCAGTGTGGTCTGAAATGTATTTGATGATATGTATTGTATCTTTTGATGTAGACTGTGACATATGGTTACGCTATAGATGGGTTAAAGAGGTAGAATAATGCATTTTAGTCGGTCGAGTAAGGAACACATTCCTACCGTTTTTTTGTTCAAATCTTTCTTAGGAAAGATTACAATTAATGTGATTAAATTTTGTGCAAGTTTTAATAGAATATTTTGACAAAATATATCAATTTTCTTTAAGAAAATTTTAAATGGACTTTTGTTGTGATATATAGAAAATTAAACATGAAATTAAACATTAGCTGTATTGACTAACCATATAATACTTGTTAATGGTCATATTTACTATTGACAATAACATAGGTATATAGCCGCTACTTGCCAGCTCTTACTATTTTGGACGGAGAATCCGGATTTTGGACCATAAATTTAAAGTTGGACATTTTCAGTGAATTTGTTTAACTACATTCATGTTTATTTCATTTAAA
Source organism: Mizuhopecten yessoensis (assembly GCF_002113885.1). Classification (NCBI taxonomy): domain Eukaryota; kingdom Metazoa; phylum Mollusca; class Bivalvia; order Pectinida; family Pectinidae; genus Mizuhopecten; species Mizuhopecten yessoensis. The sequence goes on along the minus strand of NW_018403715.1, from coordinate 540,578 downwards.
AGAAGAACTCAAAGGGGCTATTTTCAAGTTTAATTTTTTCTCTTTGGGGTCATAAACTGTTTCATTATATTTAAATTTTCGGCTTGTGAATCTCCTCTACAAAAGTTGGCAAGTATGTAGCAGTGCTGCACTGCGTCGATTGCCAGCTCAACAGGCTGAGCCTCTGGAGTTTGGAGGGTCCAAGTTTCGAATATCGGTCTGGCCGTGCACTTCTCGCTCTCCAGTTATTTGGTACCTATAAAGAACCATTGTTTCAAGTACTAGATAAATGCTTGACAACGGGATACCAAAACCTGGGTTGTAAATAGGGTTGTCTTCAGGGACAAAGACTTGAATGAAGACAAATGGAGGAATGTAGTAAACTGGTAGAGTGTTCGTCTAAGGTTTAGAGGGTTCCAGGTTCAAATCACCTGACAACGTCTGACTAAGCATTTTTCATCTCCAGACTTGCACAAGTTTTTACGAACACAAAATGTTTGACCCTGCTTTCTATATTTTTTAAGAGTTATTATGCTTTCAGTCAAATTGTCTGTTCAGAGGAGAAAAAAATAAGAAATTGAAAATAATAACATCCATATATAATTCTGTTGTTTAGATTAATCATTTGTGTATATGCCTCGACCAGTTTTACCTACATGAAGTCCAGGTTGACTAGGGTAGAAAATTAAACCACCAACCCTAGGCCTTGACAATGACTGACATTTGCATAACCAGATAACCCATTAGTGACTTAATATATAAGACTATAAGTGTTATTCAAAGGTAGCAGAACTAGACTCACAGGGCAATTACTGAAAACCAGGTAGCCTGAATTTCCTCTGGCCCCGATACCAGACTTATACATTTTGACAGATAGATCCAACACTTCTGTCAATATTTTTTTAGTCTGATATCAGGGTCAGAGGAATTTTAACTCGTGCTAGATCATCTGGTTAGATATTTCAGATCCAGGGTTCCTTACAATCCAGTTCTGAGACAATGCTGGACATGTACTGGGTGTATGCCTAGCAAGGAGATACCCGAAAACGGATCCTGGGGGACAAAGACTAGGAAAAAAGTGTAACGTTAGTGCAGGCATAGTTGCCATGCACCCAAATTCGACACCCTGTGACGAAAATGCCATATGACGTCACAATACATAAGATGTGAAGTAAATAATGTCACCACAGTCTTCAACACAGTTAAAGGCTTCAAACTTTTCGACAATTAGAGGTATAAGAATGGAAAAGTTATACTATAATTAAAACAGTTATGAAATATCTCGTAACACAACAAATTCAAATATTTGGTCTGTGGGATGGACATCTCGTCAACTCAACTCCTAGATCTGAGCCCTATTGGTTGTTATTTAGTGTAAATGCATTACCAGGTACATACAAATTGAAAAAATACCCATATCTCAATGCTATAATTGCAGTTTTCTGGTCGACTGAGCTGTCCATGCAAGTAAATTGTTTTTCTACAAGTGTACTTTAATTGGTACATACAATGTACTGACGACCCAATGCATGTTTATGGAAATAAAGCCCAGAAAGATTTGATAATTCATTTTTTCATGCAATTTGTATTTAGAAAACCTTTTAAAAAGTATAGTTTGCGTCTAACATTCAGCCATCTTACAACACTCTAATTAAAATAGCATCAAGAAATGTTCGAGATTTATATTTGAAAATAATTTGTTGTCGGCCTGAAAGTACTTCTGTACAATCCCATGATGATTGTATGTAGAGACCGACAACTAACTAGCGTTGTTACCAAAGGCTGATTTTACATGAAAAGTAGGTACATTTATAACACCCGAGACAGTCCCTGTTGAAGTTTTCAAGCCCAAAAAATCATTTCAATTTGTCAGATGTTTTCCGTTGACATGCAACACAATCTGAGACGTACATTTGACAAATTATCGAAAAATCATTTGGGAAAAATGAGCGTTGAAAGCCCTGGACTTTCTCATCCGCACCCGATGAAAAATATGATTTTGGACACCGATTTGGAAGTTTATTTTGGTTCAGGACTGAGTCTTTAATTGCGATGCCCTTAAATTGACCTCATCTCAGCTGATCCCAGCCATCTTACTCAAACAGCATTAATCAGTTTCTTCAAGTTACCGAAAATAAACTATCACAACTAAGAAAAGACATTATTTCAATGTTAATCATTGTTACACACACACATTTGGAGCGGTTTGTATCAGTAGGACTTGTGTAAAACACCTACATTACTTGCAAATTAGTGAAATGTTTGAAGGTGGCTAAACTGCCTGCACATTTGAGCAAAACTACATAAGGCCTGATGACGTCACAAGTATTGCTGCGTGACGTCATTCAGTCGGTTTTACAACAATGTTTACTTATAGAAATTTCAATCAAATTTTCTTCTGTACTGTGCTCATCGGCATTTTGATAGATGCGTATTTGGACGAGTTATAAACTGAAACCATTCCTAATGTGACAAATTTGCCTGCGCTTACGTTAAGCCTCTCTCTCTCCTCAAATTATATGCATGTAACGTTATAGGTATACAGTACAGTATAATTATATGTTTTGTGTGTGTAACAATGTGAAAATATTGATGTTTTAATAAAGGCTGTGATAAAATGTTTTTAAATTAAATTAATTGTTGCGCTGCGTATATCGTGCTGTTCGCGTATACATGTTCTGTGTACGATCACTGTGCCGTTTACCTGTGTTGTTTTTGTACACGTGAGTATGTTGTCACATGTCACTTGTCTTACCTTGTTACGTCCATATAAGGTAATTGTTCTAAATATAGGTGTTACCTCGTTTTCGTTAGTGGTCAGTCCAGTTGTCTTTGTTACATGTTTTGGCGCGGTTTTTAGTACTCATTCATAGACAGAGCTAAAGGGTGGATGTAATTTATATCCAGAGGTTTGAGTCTTGAAGTCTTTCTCTAGATCTGGTATGTACACATATAGATGTGACAAAGTCTTCTTCTGTAATTGGTTTATGTTAAATTATTATATTAATGAGATTTTGGATAAAGTAGCATTAATTATATATCGTGAAATTGTACTTTTTATAAAATTAACAGAATCTTTATCTTACGTCATGTATAATTAACCGATACATAGATAGCTCTTTTTAAAGTAATGAATATATGTTTTTATCAACATGACGTAAATTGTGATTTACATGTCTCTTTTACAGAGATGATAGTTTTCGATTGAGAACGCGCGGATACAGATCTTCATTCGTGTAAACCCCCGACCCATAGTTGGGGTAGGTATTTTAATAATGTATGTGATAATGTAAACAAGCAATAATTGATGAGGATAATTGTATTCAATATAATTATGTATAAGTAATTTGTGTAAGTAATTTCAACTATTGATTATGATGAAGTCAGTCATTGTAAAGTTATTCCTATTTTTGAATAACCTATTGTGTGTTAACGGATCAAATATGTATGCACCGAATGTACTTGTTAGGAATTATAAATGTGAGTGCTGTGTTTCATTATGTAATCAATTGTATTGTGTCTCTGTAGGGTTTTTTGATTATGTTCCACATATTGTGGGAATAAACCGGTAAACAAGAAATCTGCGTCGACCTTGACTTTTCATTCAACTTTACATGTGTCCAGTACAAGCGTCTGACTGCGAATTAATATGTGTACAGTACAATGGCCTAAACAGTGGAATATGTATTCCCTGCCACAAAAAGTCTGACATGTGTCAAATCGGCTGAAACAGACAACCATGCTTGGCCCGATGCCCATTTCGTAACCACACACGTGTATACGCGAAGATTCATGTGTAAACATAGGAGCCTGAAGTTCTATCAATAATGAATAATAATAGTAATACAAAAAATACCCCTAATATGCTTAAAAAAATTAAGCATATTACTGGGGTATTTTTCGATTACTATTATTATTCATTATTGACAGAATAAACGGCAATTGTTATTATTTTAAACGTAACTTCTAACGTGTTTCAGTTAAAATACTATCTTTCAGTCACACAATGTAACAAAGGCGCTTTTAGTGTGGTTCTCTGTCAACTATACATTAAACATACAAACCTTTGCGTATCTCTGTTCCCTCCTGAGCAGAAGGACACGGACAAATCCTTGAATGTTAACCCTTGCCTGTTGTCATCATCAACCCGGAACCGGAAGATATCATACGTCAACAATTTTAAAGCCACGGGCGGAAATGGCAGAGACATAAAGCCAGTAGTATATATACGTGTCTAGATCTGGAGATGGTTAGCTTGTGGCACGGACTTAGATAACTAATTCCGTGCTTGTGGTAATGATTTATGCACATTGTCCTGCACTAATCAATACACAGGTGCTGGATACACTTCTATGATTAAGCTGATATCAGAAATAACAAATCCCATTTTGATTATCTTTTTAATGAGACGCCGGCTGGGATTAGGGTCCAGTAAAAAATCATTTATTTTTATTTTTATGATTTCGAAATCTAGAGACATTTCTGATCACAATGATATGTCAGTCCGTCAATATTTGATGATTTGACGCCGTCATACATAGAAGTATGCTATATGACTTCTGACGTCGCTTGCAACGTCATAATTTCTAACGTTACTTTTAAGATTGATACCGGCGGGTAACATATGTATATTAATTTTAACTGCTTATTTCTGGCTTCACTCCAGAAGTTAGGGTTAGGGTTAGAGCATGATTGTAAAGGGAAATTCCAGAGCAGTTAAACGGAAATAATAAAATATGTTATTAAGTCATACACAAATACTGAAATGTAAAACAATAGGGTTCCATATGACCATGGTACAAATAATACTTCTGTACTTTTGAACTTTGAAGACTAACATCTCTACAGTTTTCTTCCGGTTATAGCTGTGACACAAATATGTTTACAACAAAATCTTTAATCAGTATTCACAAATCTATACCACTTTGTAATGACCATGACATACATGAAATAAAATAGAGATTTGACGTTGCAAGCGTGGTCACTGTCTTTTACGTCGCAACCTTGAATGTCAGTCATGCCCAGCTCAACGATTTTTTTTTTGATTTTTTTTATTTTTTTTCAAATTTTTGCATTAGTACACAATACAGTTACAATATATATACATAACATGACATAACACAAACATATATAAAGACATACACACACTCATTCATTATCATACAAACATCCATACAATTATCAAAAAGGAAAGGTAGGATTGTTGAAAATTTGTATTACATTTTGAATTTCTAAGCTAGCTGTCAGTGTGAGCGTAATCAATATTTACATTTACTCAATACAACAAATATATTTATAAATTGATAAGTTACTTATGGTAAATCAGTCGTAATTTCAAGTTTGGGTGTTTCAAAAAAAGTTTTGCCATTTGGCCCATTCTCTTTGAAACTGGTCTAAGTAGCTTTCTCCCTTACTTCTAGCAATGTATTTTTGAGTTGTATATGTATCTTTTAGTGTATTTTTCAGGGCAATAATGCAGAGTT
>NW_018403715.1:530501-534945 GCF_002113885.1 Mizuhopecten yessoensis | reverse complement strand
AGCTCAACGAGTTTTTAATGTATTGAAGAGATTATATCTAAAAATGCAACGAAGAAAACAAATCAAGAAAATCATGGCTTTCTGTCTTACGGATTAATTACAATTTTTATTTCTCTTTAGCGTATATATTCTTGCGACACTTTGGTCAAAACTCGTACAGGAATTAAAGATAAACTTTATTTATTTTACAACAATATGAAACAACATATTTCAGCTTATATATATATTTATTTATTTTTTTGGGGAGGGGGGGTGTTATTGGAGGAAACTGGGTACCCAGAGAAAACCAACGTGTTCGGGCAGGTGACCCCATATCTGTTCACGTCTGGTTGGGGAATTGAACCCCGGCCGCCTCGGTGAAAGGCAATTGGTGCGCTATCCACTTCACCACCCAACCACTCAGTACAGTATAATCATGCGTAATAAGTATTTGACCATTCTATTTTAGTTGAATATGCTGGTATACTTAGCCTCAGACTTTCCCCATGTAAATATTTGAGGTTGATGAGGTCACTTGTTCCAACAGTACCATTTTTCATTTGAATGAAAAACTTCAAAATCTTGCTGTTTTAATTTAGTGATTGTTTTTCCCAAATATTTTTTAAACATCATTTTCAGAAAACAAAACAGGCAGTTTAGTTAAGGCACAGAATATGTTTTTCCTATATTCAATACTGGGTTTTTTGTAGATAATAAATAACTGTTCATTTCCCATCAATTTATTGGCCAAGGAAAATTTCAATACTCAAATCACATCACTACACATTTTGTCCTCACCTTTTACCTCCAGTAAACACTTTGACATGATGAAAACCCTAGAAAACTTGTACATCCACAGAAAGACTGTCCTTAGGCCAGTACAAATGGACTGAATAGTCACTTAAATGCACTATTAGTCTAAAAAGTAGATTTTAAACACAGTATGTCATCATTCCTTTGTTTGGATAGATCACCAATATGAGCTTAATCACATCTAGTGTAGGCAGAGAAGGTCCCTGGCCTTTATCACCACTTTCTAGAAAACCTTCAGGAATGGCTTTGCCTATCATAACTGGTCTCACATCAGTCTCCTCCCCGCCAAGTGCAGGTTTCTCCTTTAGTTCCCCTAAAATGAACATTTAATATACATATCAACAGAAAGTATATGCATTAAAACCCAATTTATATATACCTGGTACACACAAGGTTTGCTGATCATCTATGCAACACAATATATAAAATATACAGCTATATTGTGAAGTAAAACAGTTTTATAAAAAAATGCATTCTCAACACATTTATTGGACGTGAAAAACAACATTGTACAATCAGAAACGATGGATTTCAGGGGGCTAAATTACCGAGTTATCGTGGGATATTTAAGTTTTATGAGTACACGTATGAAGCTCTCGGCGTGTCACATATGTCTACATGTACGCAGGACTTCGACCGTATAGCTGAATACGACCAGCCCGGATCATATTGCTGTATTACTTTATATTAAACAAGATGGTGCCCCGAAAAAGTTCAGTTTATGTATAATCTATGACAAAATAACAAAAGAAAAGTTTGCTGAATTGATATTTGATATGAAATCCATTACTATCTCGCTAAAGATTGATGCGTCGTATAGAACACGTATAGAGACATATTGGTCAGAAAAGATTTTACCAACGATCAAGCGCGAGGGTGTTTTACAAAAAAGATTGAAAAACAACAATTGCAAATCAATGAATCACATGCTCAAGTTTCAAACTTATGAAGTTCCCGATCGAATTCAGGGTTTATGTACTTTATACTATTCATCAGTCTCAATACTATGATGTACCACGTAATTAGATTAAGTCTAAGTTCGTGAATGGTGTACGTAGAAAAATGGGTTCCCGAGCTTTTTCAGCATGCAACAATCGCAATTCTTTTGATGGTCGTTGGTACCGGTGCCTATGAACTGGCCGCGCACGTGCAAAATTTCAAGCTTAGTTGTCTTGCGGGAATTGTCAACATTAGATAAAGCTCTAAAAGTTAAAAGTTCCCAAAACATGTGTGTTAGAGAACCGACTTTTGTTTTTACTTCTACGAATGATATGTTAACAATACCGCAGGAATCGCTAAAAATATGAAAATACTGACGGTATTAAGCATTAAGCTTTATTAAAAGTTATTTTTTTATCTTATTCTTATTTATAAGTCTACAAATAAAAACGCAGTATTTATATGTTTTCAAACATATTACATATATATAGTCACACGAACATATATTACGGACAAAGAGTCCGTAGCGGTCTGGTAACTTCTAGAAAGAATGGAACTGAAAAAAAATCCTCCATGGAACTGAAATAAAATCATCCATTCTGACGAGGAAAACAACAAATAATAAAACAAACAAAATGCTAAACCAGTGTTTACACAGCAATATAATCCGGGGTGGCCTTGTTCAGCTATGCGAAGTCCTTATATATGTGTGCACACATGTGTGTAGTCCGAATTATTCTGACGTTTTATCAACTTTTTTAATATCGGTCTGGCGTCGATTAATCGACGACAGACCGATATGAAAAAAGTGGATAAAACTTCAGAATAATTCGGACTAACATGTGTGATACGCTGTAAATTTTCATACTTTTACATGTACATCGTAAAATTTATCTCACGATAACTCGGTCAATGTTTTCAAATATCAGACTGAAATTTGGTATAAAAGTGTGTTATAGCACGGAATTGTCTAAGTCCGTACGTGGTTATAGTCATATGAATAACATATCGTCTGATGTTGCTTACTTTTTTAGATTACTTTTAGGATATAGTTTGAAGACGCTTCACGATCTGTAAATTTCTTTATGCACATTTGCAACGGCGCCAATCGTAAAAATTCAATTCGTCATTTCTATGTCATTTTTTCAAATATCGACCTGAAGTTTGGCACATATGTGTTCATAGTCATATGAAAAATATATTTTCTGATGTTGCTTACTTTTTAGGTTAATCCACGGACTTAGATAACAATCTAATCTAATTCCGTGGTTAATCTTAGAGGTAAAGTCTGAAGACGCTTCACGATCTGCGGAGTTCAATTCGCACACGTGTGCCACGCCGCCAATCGTAAAAAATAAATTCACCATAACTCGGTCGTTTTTTCATATATCTAGCTAAAATTTGGAGTATATATCAATAAAAGTCTTATTCATAACATATCCTCTGATGTCGCTTACTTTAGTAAGAGTTTTTAAAGATATTGTCTAGTGACGCTTTCTTAACTGTACAGGTTATTACACACACGTGCCACGCCGCAGATCGTAAAATTCAATCTATCATAACTCGGTCAATTTTTCAAATATCAAATTGAAATTTGATATAAAGGTGTATTATAGTCATATTAACAACAAATCTTATGATGTCGCTTACTTTATTCGGTATTTTTTATAGTTTTTGTCTGGCGACATTTGTTGTCACTTGAAGACGCTTTCTATTCATTAAAAGCATTTGGTCATTTATCTCATTATACAATAAAAATACACATATTTTTTCTTAATGTTTACATACCTCATATTTTACAGCATGTTTTTCTTTCTTCTGAGTGTTCCCTAGCTGCGATAGCTTTCTGACGACGACATTTTTTTAATCGGGGCAGAGGAGGCCGGGTATTAATATTAGTATTAAGTGTTCCCATGCATCCGAAGAACTGCATCAAAAATGCGTCCTTACATTCTCGAGATAATGCACATTGATATTATTTAAGTACAGAAAACATGACTAGTCGATTGACTTATTTGTGTTTTGAAACTGCAAGTCACATTGAATAAATGTAGACGTGCAAGTTAGCCTGCACCCCCTTGTCCCACACGCCAGAACTTGGCCAACATTTAGCACGATTACTAGCCGAAGAAACAGGAAAGAAGTGACTGAACAGATCGTCTAGCTCTGCAGCTATTTCAATTTCAATAAATTTTATTGTCAAAGGACAAATGGATTGGGCAGCAGGCATAGCCTATTTAAGCCCTTTCCAAACATAGTAACAGACAGTGGTACAAGCATAGACATAGAACACATACAAACACATATAAACAAGTTGGTATTATCAAATTAATAATCAAATTAGGGGAAACAACTACTAATACTCATTTTTATTATAATTGAATCTAATGGTTTGAATTCTAACCTTTTATTTTGATATTGAAAAGACATAAAATATATACCGGTATATACATATTATGAAGAGAAAAGAAAAATAGTTTGTTGATGGAGCTGCATGTATAAACATTTGATGGGATTAAATTACCGCACCCAACAGATACAGGCCAAAAAGTCCATTGTATCACACAAGGCCATCCACTGATGAGTTTGGAAATTCAATCCCACCAAATAGTTTAATTTATGCATATTAAACACAGGTTAGATATATAATTAACATGTTGTAAAGCTTTATATTCTTATTTATGTAGTTGTTTCCCAATATTTTTTAATAAAA
>NW_018403715.1:519338-529728 GCF_002113885.1 Mizuhopecten yessoensis | reverse complement strand
GCTCTGCAGCTATCACACTATCACATAAATTCATATACTTTAAATTGGGTGGAAGATAGGCTGCTACATGTCACAAGTTTAAACGCAGCCACTGTGTCTGTCATCTTCCGTAGCGAATGTAAACAATCTACCGGAAGTGTGCGCACCAGAAAACGGAAATCCCTGTCGCTTGGATATTTAAGTCAATTTGATTAATTATTGATATCTAAAGTGTATGATATTGTTTGAATAATTAAGAGATAGCTTTCTAGTTTCAGTAGTTACATTATATGTATATGTTTTGGGAATAATACAAGTTATATTGTACATTTTTGTAAAGCAAGTGAGATTTCCGTTTTCGCGCGAAACAGAAATAGAATAGAAATATGACGTCTGTCGGAATTCCCGTTTTTCTCCCTTTTCATTAGCTAGAAGTTAAGGACCCAAATCCCAGCCGGCGGCTCAAGTTTATTATATGGTACATGACCACAGATCGATTTTTTATTATTTTCAAAAATACAGAATATGCATGCTACAACCACCGACTTAACTAGTACTAAATTTATCACCGTGCTACGTCGAATAAACGTTTTTACACAACAAATCGGGGCGTCTTTCAAAACCGTAAAACTGATATCCCAGATGAAGTGGTATCAATTAAGAGACTGATACATGTACATATATATATAGGATGGGAAACTTTAGATATTGTTCGAATGGCAGATTTGGAAAAAAATGATGCAAGGATTTAAGTTTGTTTACAAACTGGTGATTCTTTATTCACCAAAAAAAACTTATTTCAAGCTTTGTCGGAACTTATAAGCCCTTGGGTGCAACTGTTTTGGATTTTAAAGATTGCTATGATAGCCAAGATAACAAAGTATGAATTAGTATAGGGCACCCGCATCTTTGATGTGCCAGGGGCCCTAATAACATGTAAGTTATGTCGTGGACAAACTTCGGTATTAAAATTAAACAAAGGGCAATAACTCTGATCTGTATATAGTGACGCACGAGACCTAATTCCAGTGCACTGCACACCTTCTGTGAGTGATGCAGGTATACTTGAGGTCTGATTAAGATATATCTTTAATGGTTTAGAAGTTATGACGTGGACAAACTTCGGTATTAAAAATAAACAAATTGCCATAACTCTGTATAAAGTGGGGCATAAAATCTGATTTTAGTGTGGAAAATTCCGCCTTCCCAAGATACATAAATATGGTAAGTATGGTCAACGCAGGTGAAAAAAACATAAAACTTATACCCTGGACAAACTTCGGTATGATAGGTACTCTTGGCTGGCGCAGCCTGGCAGATCGTAGGAAAGATGCACGCCTAAAGATTTCTATAAAATACATCAGGGCACGGTGGCCATATCCACGACTGACAGGATGCACAGAGCCAGAAGAATTCCTAGAAATTCCCATCAGGTGCAATACCAACAGCAATACTCGAAAACACTAATTAGACAACAATCATTTTTTCCTCGTACCATACTAGACTGGAACAAATTACCATCGGACATCGTTAATGCATCCACTTTCAACTCTTTCAAAACATCTCTTTCCAGGCACACCTTTGATAAATTTGAAGATGCAGAGTAATTAGTTACTTCAACAGACTTTACATAATAATTTACCACTTCTCTTCATTTCCCCCTTTTCCGAACAAGCTTTGTCGGTGGGGGCTGCCCAATCACTGGCTTGCTCGGACCTCTCTCTCGGACTCTCCTCGAACTAAATTCTCCTTCTCTTAACTTTAACTAAGTGATTATTTATTAATCATTATGTAATATATATAGTCTGTCATTTGTGCTGCATAAATCCAACTTTGTGATAAAATCTTCAATTAGTTGAAGGTGGTCACTATATGGTAGAACTAGAACTAGAACTAGAACTAGAAGAACGGTATTAAAATTAAACAAAGGGTCATAACTCTGTATGTAGTGGGGCACGAGACCTAGTTCCAGTACACTGCACACCTTCTGTGGGTAATGCATGTATACTTAAAGTTTGATTAAGATATCCTTACAATTAGTTAATTTACGGGCCGGACAAGAATTTAATGAAAATGTGCACTTCTTTGGCCTTGAGGTTAAGGTCACAGTGACCTAATCCCAGAAGGAAGAAGAAGAAGAAAAAGAAGAAGAAGAAGAAGAAGAAGAAGAAGAAGAAGAAGAACAAGTAGAAGAAGAAGAAGAAGAAGGAAGAAGAAGAAAGAAGAAAGAAGAAGAAGAAGAAGATGCAAAGCAATAACATCGGATGTATAAAGGATTGAAAAGAGTTAAAACAGCAGCATAAATCTCGTAGCACTTCTGAAACAAAAGTTATAAGGGGGCAGGCTCCTATGTAAAAACATAGCTGGAAATAGTCCCTTTCCAAAAAGTCGTTATAAAATGTTATGACGCCAGCAAAGATTCGTTCATTCAAACTCATTTTGATCCGTTTTGAGTCTATTGGCATTGGAAAATATAGGAAATGTAAATTGGTGTCGCCAGGATGTGCTATAAATCAACTCAAGAGAACCCGCGACTTTATATACCATCGATATTCTTAATGGCCTTTTTTAAGAATAATATGGGATGTAAATTTGGTTTTGATACCTGCTTCTGAATAAGAAGAGGAAGAAGAGGTATATATAGTTACCTTATCAATTTGTGTGCATCCCGACACTGAATTGGGTGCGTTCGTTTTAGATAAAATTGTAAGGGTCGAGATGCCTGAAATCACCATATAACTGTTTCACTTACGAATTCAAAATTATATTATTATTTTTTACTTTGACCATTACAAAGTAATTATTCAAAATCGATTGCGGAATTTTCACCTTTTTCATGTTTTGATTGAAAACCTGAAAATCTATATATTCGAAACAGCTTTGTATTTTTTCATATTTACTTTTCTGGGCTATTTACAATCGTTTTGTAGTCTAACTATATGTATTTGTGATAGTGTATTGTGATGATTTGATACAGTTGTTAATGATTGTCTTCTTTTGTTGTTGAAAAGTTACTAATTGTTAATTGTTACTCTGGGAACTACATTAACTAAAATGTAAGTTTTAATTTTTATATTTAGTAAAAGTTGCTAAAAAATAGTACATACGCCTATTCACAGCATGTGTTACAACATACGCCGTGGAATGTTTGCTTATCTTATATATATGTAAACTGTACATGTAATATTAAGCTCTTTGAGATTTGTTTTGATTGCTGGACTGTGCATTGCAGTAGATACTATATCATATATCTACTAAATGTTAAGTTGGCCAAGCTTTTCAACATTTACTTTGTAACCTGAGAAGGCGAGCTGATAAGCTTGGTCTGGAATTAAGTATTTCATTTTAAACGTTGATAGTGATATCAGCCTCCACAAAACACACAAAAGTGGGAAGGGAAGAGAGAAACAAAGCTGGCTATCAGCATTATCGGCCAGTTTTGATCATGATCGTTATGCTTCTATCGAAATGTAACAGCAGGTATTTTCAGGATTAGTTTTTTACATAACGAGGTAGCACTGATCTGTACGAAAGCCTATTGTGGTCACTTATAAGCAAATAAGATAGCGAAAAGTCGTAGTAACGCGAAATTAGCACGTTATTTCACGAATAAACACGTTAATTCGCAAAAACGCGAACCAATGCGTAATGGCACAATAAACACGTTTTAACGCGAAACAAACACGCAGTAACGCAAGAAACACGTTATCATGCAAAGGTAAACGTCGTTATAACACAAAACGTAAACGTCGTTATAACACGAAACGTAAACGTCGTTATAACACGAATAGTAAACGTCGTTATAACACGAATAGTAAACGTCGTTATAACACGAATAGTAAACGTCGTTATAACACGAATAGTAAACGTCGTTATAACACGAATAGTAAACGTCGTTATAACACGAATAGTAAACGTCGTTATAACACGAATAGTAAACGTCGTTATAACACGAATAGTAAACGTCGTTATAACACGAATAGTAAACGTCGTTATAACACGAATAGTAAACGTCGTTATAACACGAATAGTAAACGTCGTTATAACACGAATAGTAAACGTCGTTATAACACGAATAGTAAACGTCGTTATAACACGAATAGTAAACGTCGTTATAACACGAAAAGTAAACGTCCTTATAACACGAAAAGCACGAAATAACGTAAAACCTATAACGCGATCGTAAAATTCGTAATAACGCAAAAAATAATATCTCGTAATAACGTGAAATAAACACGTGATAACGCGAAATCAAAAGCCGTAATAACGCAAAAAAATAATTGAAAATGAGACGATTATAAACGCCATGACTGTATATAAAGCTGTGATATCATACTTGGTCGAAAAGCTCAATGGACGCAGAGTTCATGTTGTTCATTAAGAAGATTTCGATGGAGGCTGGAGATGAAATGGAGGCTGCAAAGGAAAGATACATTCAGTATAATATTTTAATATGTTTACGATAAGTTGTTCAAATGGTCATTGCCACCATGACAAGGGAATGGCATCCTCGATATCCAGGGGTTACGCTCACTTTCGCTCTCTACAACGAAAATGAGCGTAACCCCTGGATATCGAGAATGGGGCAATGGAGTGTCAACATTTTGTATCGTTTCCTTAATTTGTAGATTTTATTATCTCCTCTTTGAAGGAAATTATATTCCGCTTTTTCCGTCCGTTATCAGTGTGGTTCCCAGAGGATGTATCAGCCATTGTTCATAGGGGCCTCAAATTGAGGTCACAGGAGTTCACTGTGACCTCAATTTGACCTTAGACCTTGACATTAAATGTCAGAAGAGTGGTTCCGGAGTATACCTCAGCCATTGCCCACTAAAATCTAAATATATTATTTTTTAAATTGTTTTAAGTATTTCACTGACTCTAGCTAACTAGGAGCCGAATAAATGCTACATTCCCTGTCGCTGCCGTCTCTGAGCTCGAGGTTGCAGTAAAACCCGCGGGATTTACTTCCCTTGAGCTGTGCGGATGGATGGATGGATGGATGACGGGTTTCGCGCCTACATGAATCCGCCCTTACGGGTTTCATCTCACTGACGGAAGTCAGTGTTCTGTCGGCGTGAGGGAAGTTGCCTTCCCTCGGGGGGTGGTTTGGAGTCGTCTATTCTATCCTATCCTTATCTTGTGGTGTAATTTGGAGACGACTCCTTGGTCCGAAATGGTGTGTCTTGCTGGATGTTGTATCTGTGATTGTTGGTCCTTACTAATGTACTTGTGTCGTTGAGGGGACTCGAAAATGGCCAATGTGGCTTATATTAGTGTATATATGTACTTAAAAAAGAAAAAAATATTTGTCTATTTGTAAAGTGTATTTATTGCATATATTCCTGTTCTTATAGGGAGGTATATATATTATATTTGTTATGTACCTCGGGTCTCTTACTGCCGGTTGAGCCCGACAGTAGGGAAACGTCTCTGCTTCCGTTAGGTACAGTACTTTGTTTCCTTGTCAGATTTGGCCGGAGTTTGAGATTATCCGAGGGGTCCCTATGGTGTATGCAGATATTTACCCTTTATTCTCTGGTGTATGTCTTATTTAAAAAATAAATAAAAAAATAAAATAAAAAAAGGTTATTAGTATTTGGTCTTATGGGGGGTCTTTAAGTTGTTGGGCTTATACTATATTTGTTTTATTGGAATTTTTCTTATATATAAAAAAAGGGATGGGGAGATCACCGGTCGTATCATATCATGGCATTGGTCTAGGAGGAGGGCGTATCGTATCCAAGCTGTCCGTTTTTTATATCCTACTCTATTTTGGTTTTTTTTTTTTATTTTGTTCCTATATTTTGGAAGTCCGTCGAATCATCGATAATAAGTGTAATCTAATCTATCCCTATCCTCTGTGTCGGCGTTAACGCGCCTACTCTTTCGACAATACACAGAGGGATTTTTTACGTGCAGGTTGGACCCTCCTACACGGGACACCGTTTATAGTCCCCTCCGCCGGACTGTGTGTTGTTGGTGAGTGGTTAGTATCATGCAGGTGGTAGTTAATCTTGTTTTTGGCGTCCATTCTTGTATCCGTTTCCAGTCTTGCACTTGATAAAAAAACTTTTCTTCTGTATCAATGTTCTCTTTCTTATACAACTTTCCTTTAGCTTTCTTCTGTAACTGTTCACTTTTCTGACTTTTATAATTATTTGGTGAGTATTAGTATAAGATAGTTATTGGTGATGAGACGGAATAGGTAGGTGTGACGAATTGTGCATTGGTGAGAGTTATCAGTAGGTAGAGGAGAGTTGAGGTTGTGCAGATATGGGGTGTTGAGAGCGGGGCGGGGGTTTGTCGGGTTTGTGCATTGGGTTTTTATTTAGAGTTATATTAGTGCTTATATAGTTATTAGATCGTCAGTTGAAGAGGGGGAGGGGTTATGTTGTTATAATTAGATGTATTTGGTGGCTCAATGGTCGAATAGGAGCTGTGCGCAACACATGCTCATTTTATCAGAATATTTTAGAGTTGAGAAAAAAATCTGGTTTTACCTAGCTCTCATAGCGTTGGTCTGCCATATATAAACAATAGGTAGCAACTGTGACAAATGTTGTCGAGAATTGTTCGTATTTGTATACACTTAATCTTGGATAAAGTGGCTATATCATACATGTAGTTAAACAGTGCACACCTTTTCATTTAAAATTCAGTTTTCTGTTTTTTGTAGCAAACAATACACTTTGGAATTGATAACCATAATTCACTTGTGTATGTTAAAAGCGTACGATAATCATATGCACCGATAATACACTGTATTACATAACTAAGTAATATAACAATTGGTGTATATGCAACATTTACAGTACCAAATGTTTCTTGTGGTGTATTTATGTCTAATCAAAAGACTAAAATACAAAAATACTTTTCATAATTCAGAGCTCATAGTTACTGAGTCCCTTACTGCAGAAGACGTTTGAGCGACTTTAGGCGAAAATGGGAAACTGATTGCACAGAACAGTGTAATATTTTAAAATGAAGACTTTTGCTTAGCCGACGTATATCAGCCCCATCACTGGTCCTGTTCTAGGTAGCAGTCTACAGTAGAAATGGCCCGACTCTGAAAAACAAGGCACATGTCGAGGAAATGTAAACATAGCGGATTTACCCTACACAACACATGTATACATGTATATATATTTGTAAACTGCATTACATTTACAATACATATAAAGTACTGAGAAGTGTATAAACCTCTTTTTTTCTATGTATGTCACTTGTGTGAAAACCATGGTTACCACATCAAAAATTACCAAAACATGCCAAAATATGCCATTTTTGACCTAAAATTTGACCCCCGCAACTAGTAATTTTTTTCCCAAGTTCTGTCTGAAATTAAAGATTACCTTCTTGGTTGCAGAATAATCTGGGTCCCAGTAAAGTTGTAAAACTTGATTTTTTGCAATTTTGCGTCGTGTGCTGTTGTCAAAATTTTACCCCCTGTAAAGCTAGCTTTTCATTCCAAAATTTTGATCTCGAACCAAAAACTTTTTTTTTTTACAAATGTCAAGCTCACATAGCCCACTTCATCATGCTTATACCAATTTTAGTACAGTTTTATTTTTATAATTTGTTTACATATCATTATACAGGGGTTAACAAAAATATCACCTATGGCCACAACCCTCTACTGTACACTGCTACCCTAGCTTCAAACAGGAATGATGTGGTTCTCAACCCAGTCTGTACAGCTGGCTGAAGGTGCTATCGTGAGTGTCGCCAGGCTCTGTTATGCTATATCTAGCCCTAGAAAAGACTTAAATTGTGTACGAGTTGCCTCGGCAAAGTTTGTCCTGCCCTACAAAGTTGCCTAAGTTCTGAGAACTTCCTTGCGTTGGTATGGTCGCCTCGCTCCTCATAATTAAGGTACTGTCACCTCGATGAATAGCCTGTTTCAACACATCCGAAAGTTATCAGAACCACTTACGGAAACATAAGTTTTACTCGCGGCTCCCATGTCTCTTCCTTGAGCTTTCCTTGCTATGCATGCTCGATGACCTGCATGGTTGCTCCGCTTCTCCCAAGGAACTGCTCGCTCGATAACTGTGCTTCTATTCAGCAGGCCATATTACCATATCTAGACCTAACGTTATCAGAATCATATCTAAGATCAGCCTCGTCCCCATGTCTCCCTGTCTTTTAGAATGCCAGCGTTGTCCGTTACTGCTCTGCTCCTATTCACAAACCGATTAATGAATGTTGGTTTGTGCTTGAGTGGTGGTCTCCTCTGGCGTCTTTCCATTGCAAGAATATATGTTATTACTCGAATCACCACCACAGCGTTGTCCTATTAGAGTACGCCCGATGATCGATTACCGTTGCCTCGCAATGGTGACATTTTTGTTAATTGGTAAGACACCTACTGTTGAAGGTTTGCTGGCGATGGTGAAAGTGCTGTACATCAACAGGAGCAGGAGCTTGATCTGCCACTCTTACTCTACCATATATCGTTTTTATTTTCCCCTGTCCGTTAACTGTTCATTCCAGTCTCTTGAAAAATGTATTGTCCCAAGTATTGTCGTCCTGTGTAGGTTGTTCCTATGAATTCTCGGTGCTTAAAGGCACCCTAACCCACTTCAGCTTTACAGACTGGGTTCCAAACCTCCATGTTTGAATCTGTGTTTTGGTGTAAAACACGACAAAGGCTAATATAAAACACACATGGGGTATGTGATTAAGCTCCTAGTTGAAAACTACTTTTCATTTCAGTAATAATTACCATAACTTTAGTATGCATATACAATACCTACACCCATCTTTGTAGCCCAAAAACAAAAGATTCAAATATCCCTACCTCCCTACCGTGACGTAACCTCTATCTCGATGACAGAGCCACGGAGTGATCTCCCTTCCTCTTCCTTTTATGGCGCCTGCTGCATGCTGACGCACGGAGCTTGCTCCAATTCAAAACATTGTTTTGTCGGTTTGGTTTGAGTGTCAACTCATATTTTTGCGCAGTTTGTGTGCCTTATACCCATCTGCCTTTATTGATATAACTAATTGTTGTTGAAAATTATTTTTGTGCCTTTTACGGCCGGTTATTTTACTCCACGTGTGCCGGTGGTGTGCCACGGTCCGCCATTATCGTGGGTTAATTTCCGACCTCTGTTTATTTCGGTGACGGTTGTTTGTTTCGGCAAACGTTATTTATTTTAACCGTTTTCTGATTTATATTACGGGTGAAATTCTTTCTACGTTGCGTACTTTGTACTATCGTATTTTAACCTTATTTTCCCGTTTTATCTGCTTGTAAATTTTTTGTTTACGTTCGCTTTGGAGGGTATGTCTCGGTCGGGACAGCGACGAGGTAGTGCTCATGGGTGTTCCCATTTCTTTGTGGAACGGGACCCTCATGATGCCTGTCCCAGGTGTCGTCCTTGCAGTGAGGTTTCGCCTTGTGAACTTTGTTCACAGTCAAAATCTCAGGGCAAGGACTTCATTGTTCCAAAGCTACCCTCAACTTACCGTAAGACAGATTCGTCTGTTTCTTCCGGTAAGCGAGGGAAGCAGAGAGGTAGGGGTCGTGCCACCAGCTCTCTGGGGTCTGGTGGTACTGTCTCTGTTCCTGTCTCGGGGGGTCTTGCTTCGGCAAGTCCCTCTCGTGAGCAGGGGGTGGCCCTTCCTGTCCAGGAACTCCCTGGAGTAGGGGAGGGGCAGCCTGACCCTGGCTTGGCACAGCCAAGGGTCGAATTGGCCGGGAACGCCCGTAAGCTTTCGCGCTTGCCTTCGGGTAGGGACTACCGGCCGCCGGTCACTGACTCTGTCAGTGATCCCGGCATTCCAGGTGGTGCTGTCGTTGGGGACAGTCTTGGTGCCGGGCCTGTTCTTTCGGGTTCAGGTCCTGGTGTGACAACAGACTTTCTTTCGGGATTGTCTGTGTCTACCGGGATTAGTGACGCGCAGCTCACTAATCCCGGCATCAATGCTGGTCAGGCATACCCTCCCGGTCAGTTACCCGGACCCGGTCCTATTAGGTCCGGTCCCGAGTTTCATTCTTCTGGGAACCTGGGGGGTTTCCCCCCAGGGGTTGGGTTTGCTGGACAGGGGGCCGGTTTCCGGCCTCCGTTTTCCCCTGGCTTAGGGTATACGGGTGCCTGCGGGCAACCATCCTTGGGCCGCCCTTACCAGCCTGCGGATGGTTTTGGGTTGCGGCAGCATCCCGGCAGTTACGGGCTTAGCCCGTACATGTCCGGGTTTCCACCTGGAGGGAGTGGCGGTCCACCTTCGCCCTTTGGGCAAGTTGGCCAGCCCCAGTCTCAGGCAGGCCAGTTTGGCCAGTTCTGGGGTCACTCCCAGCCCGCGGGACCTTTCCCCTATCCTCCGGGATATGGGTTTAACCCCATGGCATTTCCGTCATGGAATCCTTGGGGTTTGGTCTCTCCCTCGCGGAGACGTGTTAGCA
>NW_018403715.1:459380-517470 GCF_002113885.1 Mizuhopecten yessoensis | reverse complement strand
CATGAGATCAGGGCCCTTGCTGCGTCATGGGCCCTCCTCAATGGGTCCCCCTTTCAGGAGGTCATGTCCGCAGCTTTCTGGCGCGGACAGACTACCTTCACGGATTTTTATCTCCGGTCCTTGGCCTCTCATTCTGATGGATTGTATTCCCTTGGACCGGTGGTGGTTGCACAGTCTGTGGCTGTTCCTCCACAGTAATTCAGTGATTTTAAATAGTATGCTATCAGGCACCACGGTGGTACACCTGCTCGTTTCACGGGGAGGTTTTCCATTTTTTAATTACTTTCGGGGCTTTATTAGGGGGGTTCCTTGAACCTTTTCCCTACCTTGAGCATGTCTCGAGTTTGTTCCGTCAGCCTGGTCTGCCTGGATTCGAAGCCTCCACTACGGTAAGACGAATTCGCATACTAAAGTTATGGTAATTATTACTGAAATGAAATTGAGGTTTTTGAAGTAAAACCAATTTTCATGATGTAATACTTACCATAACTTTATGGAGTCCCACCCTGTATTCCTCCCCTTGCCTCCTCATCCTGGCTGCCTTTAGGCTCCATAAAAGGGGGTTTGAGGAAGGGAGATCACTCCGTGGCTCTGTCATCGAGATAGAGGTTACGTCACGGTAGGGAGGTAGGGATATTTGAATCTTTTGTTTTTGGGCTACAAAGATGGGTGTAGGTATTGTATATGCATACTAAAGTTATGGTAAGTATTACATCATGAAAATTGGTTTTACTTCAAAAACCTCAAATTTTTGAGTTCGTGGTTAGATTGCTTAAGCAGTCCGTTGGCATATCTATGTGTAAAGGACACTACCGACTCTTTCACACTGGCTACTTATCTTTCGCATTAACTGTAGGCAGACGTTCTTTGATCATGATCTTATTGGAATTATTATGTTTCCTGGTGTCTATGAGAATGCGACATTACTTGGATTTACAAGGCGGGTGTCAAGGAAACAGACGACACTTCCAGAACACATGGGTATGTATTCATGAAAATGTTCTCATGCTCAAGCATAGATTTTGTGCTCAAACCGAATTTCTTGTTCCGTTTATAAATTCATGATAAAATCTATTTAAAAGACTTAAAGCCAAAATCTGTTGACAATGTTTACATTTAACTTTTCAATCATTTGACATGATTTAAGTGAGTTGTGAGAAAGTCGGTTTGAACACAAACTCCATGCTAGAGCATTGGATCGGTTTCATGATAACGGGCCATGGTCTTTTCTCTCGTGTTCTTTTCTAAGCGTTTTCGTATAAAAGTTTCATTCGTTCATATTTTATCATTGTTTCATCGGTTTTGTTTGTACTTTGATATTCTCTCGTTTCCGTCATAATCTTATCGTCCCTGGAATATCTCAACGTCATCACCAGCCAGGCCATATTGATTGATCGCTCTACCAATGATGGCAGAGGGAAGTGCAGTGCGATGTACCGCAGTAAAGGTCAATACTGAAGAGAGCTCTTCTACTGTTGCCATATGAACCAAATACAACATCAAACACCACACGAGTCTTCGCAGCAGTCTACGCCTTATATTCCCCTAGCATGCCTGATTTGTCTACCTTCCTCATCCACTATACACTCTACATTTACTTATTATTGATGCTGCTGGTATCTTTCAGCGTTCCACCAATAGGATTATCTGCATTGGGTGGCATTTCAACTCCTTGGACATTTGATTCGGGCGGACAGTCGTCCTTTCTTCGTAATCACACATCTCGATTTTCTTGCCTTAAACTTTATTTATGCCCAGAAGTCTACCCTTTCTAATGCAATCAAAACCTATTGTGCTTTGGTACGCGGGATGCAAATCATAGTCAGACCTTCCAAGCATCCTCGATTTGATGGTTGGTATATTTCTGATTCTGTTCGAGGTCTTATAGTTCCTTCCAGTGACATTGATTAGAAGTATATTCTAGGACAGAGATCGATAAATATGATGACTTAGAATTTAAACTCAACTTAGTATGACGCACCTTTGCGCCAAGGGGATTCATGTTGTATTAATGAAGGGGGCCCATCACGAGAGCAAATTAAGTGGAGGGGGATAAATATGGACATAGACATTTTCAACTTTCAAAGGCAGTTTTGACCGAACTTGGTCAACGGTGCATTTTTAGCTTATACAAAATTCCAATGTGGTTAAA
The DNA here is from genome assembly GCF_002113885.1 of Mizuhopecten yessoensis. Classification (NCBI taxonomy): domain Eukaryota; kingdom Metazoa; phylum Mollusca; class Bivalvia; order Pectinida; family Pectinidae; genus Mizuhopecten; species Mizuhopecten yessoensis. The sequence continues at coordinate 515,318 of NW_018403715.1, read as the reverse complement.
CGGCCTCCAATTGGCCGAGTCATTTGTCCTATCAGGATGAATTTAGCAAATGTTCAACAGATAGTCCTCTAGTGACTCTGACCATAGCTCTGGAATTTTGGTTAATTTCAGCGAAAGATGGCCGCCCTGGCCTCTGATTGGATTAGACGTTTTCAACCTATCACCCAACAGGCCAGGCATTCTACGTAATATTTATAAAGATAATCACCTCCTTGTCATGAATACTGTAGGTGTTGCTATTTTTCTATGTATTTATATTCTGTCTTCTGATTAACTGAAACAGTTTTCCTCAATTCTTTAGTTCCATATTAGTTTTAACACAAATTGGTAGAGTTATTTCTTTTCCCACTCTAGCTTACAAAAACAAGTTTTGTAATTGTTCTGACTTGATAAGAAACTGAAAATAATCACCATGGTATAAAATTTTCGGAAAGCTTGTGTATGAATATCTGCAATCATGACAAAGTGTTTTCATTAAACATAATATCGCAAATATGCCCCTATTTGGGGTGTTCTGTCTCAAAGCACCAAAGAAGATAATGGGACTTGTTCTTTAGAAGAAGTAATTTGAGGGATAAGATAATGAAACACACATAATAGCCTTCATTCCATTGTTTTAACTCAAAGGCACCTGGAGAAGCTCAAAATAACAAACACAACAATAACAAAATGTAACTTTATATAAAAATAACTTACTTTGGAGTAGAAGTACAATATGTTCACAAACCATTATTGCAGGCATTCTGGCACATACTGTACCAATAATCAAACAGTTAGTTCAGTCTTTAGTATATGACAGAAAAGTCCTTAAACAGTTACTACCAGTAATAACCATACCAACAGATCATTTCTTCTACATCACTTAAGGATGCCTGTCCCACTACAGGCAAAACACTAGAGAGCTCCACTGTGGTTTTTCGAAATAAAGTTACCTCCCTTTAATTTCGTTAACTACAGCCTATTGGGCCAGGGTATTTCCATTTACCTGGTGACTCAGCTGTTTAAAGGGACATTATAACAATCTGAGGTCCAGGGTTCCAATCCTGCTACACTCCTGCTGAGTTTTGACACTCCAAACACTGTTGTTGATATTATTTAATTTTATCTTTCTTATTTTTTTCATAGAATTCCAGCAAAGTATGGTTTTCTTTCTAGAAATGATTTATCAATATTGAAATCATGTCGAAAAGACTGTTCTGGCACAGGGATCCTTATTACTGAAAGCCTTGGATGGTGGAAAGATCAGTGGACATCTTCTACAAGCATGTCCCATATGAAACGTGCATGTGGGATAACTTTTTCTCCGCCTCTGCATATGAAAGATACATCTGTCCCATGTGACTGACTTTGTATTCCACATAAGTGCACTCATTGACCTGTACTATTATGATGTCATAATCAGATGATGGCGTTTTATCATGATGTCACAATTGAAAAACCATCAAAACATTATTTGAATGGCAATTTTGCTGTCAGCAAGTGACACCAACCACATCAAGAACATAAGATTTGTTGTCCAATTAGCCTACCCTGAAGGTTTTGCATGGACCTTTGAATTTGAGGTATACCATACTTTATTTCATCCTCGTGTTCATGGGTTACGCTCACTTTCGCTCTCTGCACCCCTGGAATATGTCATAGCAAAAGTGAAGGCACGCGGCTAGCTATTTGATTGGTATCAGGTAAAAATAAACTGACCAATCACCAGGCTGACACTAGTCCTTTGAAGATTACAATGGAGCGACACCTGACTTCAAAGCCAATAAAGGACTAGGGGCGTAAAGGGCCATTTCTGGCCTCATCAGTGATTTAGAATTTGTTGTTATATTCGTAATCTGGAATAAATGAAATACGCTAATATGACATTTCAAATTCATTCGACAACTGGTTTAGGAGATTATAGCATTAAGAGGAGAGGCATAAACCCGCATTTTCATAATAAAATGCGTGAATATCATCTATTGTGCGCTATTTGGTCGAAAATTTGCCAATTTGAAGGGAATGAACTAAACACTCTTCATTTTATGAAAGCCTCTGCATGCAACAAACAAATAAATATTTGACATACTTAAACATTGTCATGCCAGTGTTCATTGGATGAAAAGAATTTTTGTTTGTCACATGCGGAGGCTTTCATTTCTGCATGCTAACTGTTCAAACTAGTCTTCCCATCTCATCCATAAGGTGGTGCACACTTATGCTTCGATTTTGCTATGACATATTCTAGGGGGGCAGACAGCAAAATTTACCAAATTCAATCATTATGGAGGTATGTAGTTTTTAAATAATATGATAAAGACACAAAGTTTAGCAACTGTCTTTTACAATTTGAATATTAACTTACTAATGTTTATAAACATGATAATCAACCATCACAAGTTTTGGGACCTTTCTCTCCCACAATATTGTAACATGTCACCATCACTGGACACTGATGTAACATGTCACCATCACTGGACACTGTTGTAACATGTCACCATCTCTGGACACTGTTGTAACATGTCACCATCACTGGACACCGTTGTAACATGTCACCATCACTGGACACCGTTGTAACATGTCACCATCACTGGACACTGTTGTAACATGTCACCATCACTGGACACTGCTGTAACATGTCACCATCACTGGACACTGTTGTTACATGTCACCATCACTGGACACTGCTGTAACATGTCACCATCACTGGACACCGTTGTAACATGTCACCATCACTGGACACTGTTGTAACATGTCACCATCACTGGACACTGCTGTAACATGTCACCATCACTGGACACTGTTGTAACATGTCACCATCACTGGACACTGCTGTAACATGTCACCATCACTGGACACTGTTGTAACATGTCACCATCACTGGACACTGTTGTAACATGTCACCATCACTGGACACTGTTGTAACATGTCACCATCACTGGACACTGTTGTAACATGTCACCATCACTGGACACTGTTGTAACATGTCACCATCACTGGACACTGTTGTAACATGTCACCATCACTGGACACTGTTGTAACATGTCACCATCACTGGACACTGTTGTAACATGTCACCATCACTGGACACTGTTGTAACATGTCACCATTACTGGACACTGCTGTAACATGTCACCATCACTGGACACTGTTGTAACATGTCACCATTACTGGACACTGTTGTAACATGACACCATTACTGGACACTGTTGTAACATGTCACCATCACTGGACACTGTTGTAACATGTCACCATCACTGGACACTGATGTAACATGTCACCATTACTGGACACTGTTGTAACATGTCACCATCACTGGACACTGATGTAACATGTCACCATCACTGGACACTGTCAACACCACTTCCTAGTACTATCAGTTAATATTACTGGTATCCACACTATCACCTCCTTCCATTAGCCAATATGTCTGCATTGTTCCTTTACCCTGTAATGTAATTTTTAATTTGAATAAAACGTTGATGATACATGATAAAGGAAATACCTTAAATACAAATATAACTTTATAAATTTTATAGTATATTATAACCATGATATAACCATTATTTTTTATATTATGTTTCAAAAACATTATAGTAAAGAATAACTTTTAAAACTGGTAATGTTTATTAATATAATAAAGACATAAGTGTTTTAAAGACATGATACAAGAATTTCCCAATTTCTCCACTTGATGTGACAATCTACTTTAAGGACCAGGATTCAAACTCTAGACTTCAGGATGTTATACTATGTTATACAACTGCTCAAACCAACTGAGCTACCTGGTCAACTGGGGAGTGCAGTGGGACATGGATCCTTAAGACAAATAACAGATGTACTGCATGATGATTTATATGGCAGACTAAAGATCTCCAGGACTGGTAAAACTTATCTCTAAATCTAAGACAAGTTTCTGTTTTATAACAGGAAAGTCACAATATCGTAACTGTGGATAAAATGATCAACATTGAGGGTTTTTGAGATGAGACAGCTGGTAACATTTTTACTTAATCCTTTCACCACTGTAGACCTTAATGGACTTATCCAGATCAATGCATGGTAGAGTTTATTTAAATTACATAGGGATGAAAGGATTAAAGACTTATTAAATCAACACTAAAATATAAACAATTTAGACCTTCAGTAATTTCTTAATACTTTAATACAGTAACAACAAAGCAATCCATATAGTTCTCCACATGTGGAAAAACTCTGGTATCAAACTTGTACGAAGGGACATAACTCTGTACATAGCATGGAATGGAATTTCAGTTTGTGACATCCATTTACCAAAGAGGTACTCACATACAATATTTAGCTATTTTAAGTGAAAGAGTATAATAGATTTGTCCCAAAATATACATGCTAAACAAAGGGCAATACAACTGTATATTTTGATATAAAGTAGAGACCTAGTTTCAGTAATTAACACTGTAGCATCTCACTAGGTACTTGCATACAAAATATTTTGTCAATTGCCTGTGACATTATATAAATAAGTTGAGTGTGTGCCCCTTTAGGGCAATGGAGAGGAGCAGAAATGTGGAAATCAGTGTTAATTTTTGTCAAAGGAATTTTGACTTAAATTGGCAAGAAGCATATTTGGATGAAAGAGAAGGCTTACATTAACAAAGGTGTAATATGGTCAGGGGCTTCTTGTACCTAGAGCAACAGGGTTCTGTAGGGGAAAAAGGACAAACGTTTGAACTTTTTATCCAGATTTAGAGCGTAAATAATGTACACGTTCTTTGACTGGCAGAGATCTAGACATTCTTTGCTTCTAGCTCAATTGTCATTCTGCTGATTTTGACAAAACTTTATACAAATGTTCTTAAGGTTTTGATGATCAACACATGTTAGACTTGCTCAAGTCCATAGACAAACAAGAAAAATCAGTAAACTGATAGATTATGCTCCCTGAATATTTCACTAAAAACAAAATAAAACGTGACCTCAATGTTACCTTGACCTGAATTGCATTGGCAATACAGACCAAATGGTTGTATGCAACAGACCTCCTTTCCATCCTACTAATATCCCTTGAAACTTCATTGAGTCAGAATTCATGGCCTGGAAAATGAATTTGATTTTCGACTTCAATGTTACATTACTCTTGGGTGTATAGACCCAATTGTGGTTTGGGACATGTCCCCCTTGTAACATATATCTCTCTAACATATATGACCTAGGGTATATGGACCCTAAACTGGTATGCATGTACAACATACCATGCCATCCTACATATACCCCTTAAATCAGAAATTATCAACCAGACAAGGAATTTGACCTTTGATCTCAATGTGACCCTGACCTTTCACATACAGATTCAATAAGTGTATGCAACATACCATGTCATCATATATATACCACTTAAAATGCATTGAACTATCCTCAGTTTACCAGAAGTTATGACCCAGACAGACAGAGTAGTGACTATAATGTTCCCTTAAAAATCTTTTTAGGAGCATAAAAATAATCATATATAGACTAAAGGCTAGCCTAGCACGACTTCAATTGTTACTCAATCAGAATCCATTATAAACCAGGGTTGAAGTGTATCATAACACTGGTTATAAGCTAAATAACAAGAGATCCCAGAGGGATCTTGGTGCCCACCTTTGTACCATCTTCATTAGTTCTTTGTCAGTTCGATCTTTTCTCTTCTTTCCTCTAATCTGTTTGATCGAGTCATGTTAACAGTAAATGCACCTTGAGGTAACTTTTGATCTAAACTTAATACTGATGTGTATGAAAGCCAACCTTCAAAGTGAGTTTGTCATTTCACATATTTACTAGTACAGTACTTAATGAGAAAGAAATAGAATCGATCATTGCAATATGAGAAAGATCTGTTTAGTTCTTCTTTTAATCCATTTTGTTTTTAAGATCAGTCTCAAAATATAACATGGACAACGAGGGATCAAGGGGAACCTACATATAAAATTTGAGAAAGATCCCTCATGTGCTTCTTGAGAAATAGCGATAACAAACTTTCAATATCAAAATCCAAGATGGCTGCCTGTCGGCCATGTTGTTTATCCGATCAGTCTCTAAAATTGCCCTGCACAGCTAGGACCAAGGGGAGCCTACATATAAAATTTAAGAAAGATCCCTCTAGCNGATCAGTCTCAATAGTTGCCCTGCACAGCTAAGGATCAAGGGGAACCTACATATAAAATTTGAGGAAGATCCCTCTAGCACTTCTTGAGAAATAGCAATAATAAACTTTCAATATCAAAATCCAAGATGGCTTCCTGTCGGCCATGTTGTTTATCCGATCAGTCTCAATAGTTGCCCTGCACAGCTAAGGATCAAGGGGAACCTACATATAAAATTTGAGGAAGATCCCTCTAGCACTTCTTGAGAAATAGCAATAATAAACTTTCAATATCAAAATCCAAGATGGCTTCCTGTCGGCCATGTTGTTTATCCGATCAGTCTCAATAGTTGCCCTGCACAGCTAAGAACCAAGGGGAACCTGCATATAAAATTTGAGAAAGATCCCTCTGGTACTTCTTGAGAAATACTGATAGCAAGAATTGTTTAAGGACGGACGATGGACGACGGACGAGGGACGACGGACGGCGGACCACGGACCACGGACGCAGGGCGATTTGAATAGCCCACCATCAGATGATGGTGGGCTAAAAAGTACAGATAAAACGTGAACAAGAGAGGTTTCCTTTTCAATAGGACTGAAGTGTTTTTTACCAATTTTTTATTTTTTTAAAGTGTGTCATGCAAATTTTGTTCTTTATTTTCATGATCTTACACTAAAACAAGCCAAACTTTGGGCACAAATAACTTTATACTTTCATCTCATTCTGCCAAAGAACCTAAAGAAAAATAACTGCTTTCTCAATAATCAAGTTGTACAAAGCATGGTTAGCTTGAGACATAATCTTTTGACACTTTCCTTGTTAAACTTTGCAGTTAGTTTTTTGAAATTTTAATGAAAAACAATTGGTTTTATTATCTAAAATAATTATTTTTATAAAAGAATTTGCTGTTCAGATAGTTTCAGAAAACATATGCAATTGAATTATTTTTTATGATTTTTCATTAAGCTTGAAAAATCTGGTTCAAACGACCTTGTTTACTGTTTACATGTTTCAAGTGCCCGGAAAAAGTGGCAAAAAGTTGAATAAGTATCAAGTAACCACATTTGGCTGCCTTTGTAGTTCTATAATATATGGCATGGCAGGCCGAAGTCCAAAACACCGACAGCTGATGATAAAGAAAAAGTTTATGTTGTGTAGTTAGAGAGAAGGCAGCCACTCTAGGCTGGAAATGGAGCTGGAATATCTAAAACACATGTTTATCTAATAAAGTCATTAATTGGCTCAGCAGCATTGGTGGTGCATTAGTGGTCAAAACAGCTATAGAATTTCATTGGAAACCTAAAAAAAGTTTCAGTGAGGCCCATTTTGGGGGAAAACTTTCACATTTTTTTCATGGTTAAAAAATGATTTATCCCAACAAAGGGAAACAACTGGCAGTGAATTAAACTGCGCAGACTAATGAATCTCTGTTTAAAGTGGATGAACTAATCATTGAAGAGTACGCTGCAAGGAGGTGAAAATGTGTTCACAAACATCAAGTCGCCCCCTGGTGGGACCCCCTAGGGTATCAGGCGTTCCTTTAATTTGATTCTGCGAACAATGTTTAGGAATACATCGCTGTGACAATGGACTGGGATCTACAACAGGACGTTTAACCTACTCCACATTCCAAATATAAGGTGAGTGTAAATGTTCTTCAATTTGCTTACCTGAGCTGTGCACTGTGTGTAATCTTATGTTGCAATTTGTCAAATTAGTTCTCTTTGTTATTGTATATGTATTTGAGTTGAAAAAATAACTTTTTCAAGGTATCTATATCTTTTGATCCTGCTTTCATAAAAAATATTGCTTAATGAAATCAGTTAAAGTATTTTCAAACTTAAAAACAACCCCTAACAACCTAAAACTACAGCTCAAAAACTCTAACATCATAAAACCACCACTCTTAAACTCCAACAGCCAGAAAACCACAACTCCAAAAATTAAAACCCCATAGATGATAACTCTTACAACCCAAAAAGTCTACAACACCCTAACTCTTACAACCCCAAAAGTCTACAACACCCCAACACTTACAACCCAAAAAGTCTACAACACCCCAACTCTTACAACCCAAAAAGTCTACAACCCCCTAACTCTTACAACCCAAAAAGTCTACAACACCCTAACTCTTACAACCCAAAAAGTCTACAACACCCTAACTCTTACAACCCCAAAAGTCTACAACACCCCAACACTTACAACCCAAAAAGTCTACAACACCCCAACTCTTTCAATCCCAAAAGCCTACAACACCCCAACTCTTACAACCCCAAAATGTCTACACCACCCCAACTCTTACAACCCCAAAATGTCTACAACCCCCCAACTCTTACAACCCCAAAAAGTCTACAACACCCAACTCTTACACCCCCAGAAGTCTACAACACCCCAACTCTTACAACCCAAAAAGTCTACAACCCCCTAACTCTTACAACCCAAAAAGTCTACAACACCCTAACTCTTACAACCCAAAAAGTCTACAACCCCCCAACTCTAACAACCCCAAAAAGTCTACAACACCCTAACTCTTACAACCCAAAAAGTCTACAACCCCCCAACTCTAACAACCCCAAAAAGTCTACAACACCCTAACTCTTACAACCCAAAAAGTCTACAACCCCCCAACTCTTTCAATCCCAAAAGTCTACAACACCCCAACTCTTACACCCCAACAATGTCTACAACACCCCAACTCTTACAACCCCAAAAGTCTACAACACCCAACTCTTACAACCCCAAAAGTCTACAACACCCCAACACTTACAACCCAAAAAGTCTACAACACCCCAACTCTTACAACCCCAAAATGTCTACAACACCCCAACTCTTACAACCCCAAAAGTCTACAACACCCCAACTCTTACAACCCCAAAAGTCTACAACACCCCAACTCTTACAACCCAAATCCTCACTTAACAAACCAGAACAAACTAAAACCAACTGTTATAACATCCCCAAAAACCACAAATGAGAACAACTCCGATCCAGATTTTACAACTTCAAATCACTTTTAATCATCAGTTTGCTTCAAAACTAAAAGAAAACTTAATAATTATGGTGCAATAAACTGTGATGTATGATATAAACTGTGATGTATGATATACAACTGTGATGTATGATATATACTGTGATGTATGATATACAATGGTGATGTATGATATAAACTGTGATGTATGATATAAACTGTGATGCATGATATATACTGTGAAGTATGATGTATACTCTGAAGTATGATAAATACTGTGAAGTATGATATATACTGTGATGTATGATATACAACTGTGATGTGTGATATACAACTGTGATGTATTATATACAACTGTGAAGTATGATATATACTGTGATGTATGATATATACTGTCACGGAGTATCACAACAAAAGTGTGATTGATTATCAAATACAACAAAACTGTGATGAATTGTCTACTACAACAAAATAAAGGATTATTAATCACCACAAAATTCTGATAGATTATCCAATACAACAAAACCTAGTTGGGTTGTCTACAACAACATATCTGTGATGGATTAATCACAAGAAAACTGTGATAGATTATCCACTACAACAAAACTGTAATGGATTATCCACAAGAATAATTTGATGGATTATCTGCTACAACAAAACTGTGATAGATTATCCACTACAACAAAACTGTGATAGATTATCCACTACAACAAAACTGTGATAGATTATCCACTGCAACAAAACTGTGAAAGAAGATCCACTGCAACAAAACTGTAAAAGAAGATCCACTGCAACAAAACTGTGATCGATTATCCATAACAACAAAACTGTGATAGAAGATCCACAACAAACTTTGATTGATTATCCACCACTATAACAAATCTGAATTGGAATATCCATTACAACAAAACTGTGGTGGATTATCTACAACAACAAAATTGTAATGAATTATCCACAAGAAAACTTTGATGGATTATCCACTACAACAAAACCGTGAAGGAAGATCCACTTACACAATTCTGTGATGGAATATCCATAATAAAACTGTGATGGAACCTCCACTACAATAGAACTGTGATGGATTATTCACAAGAAAATTTGATGGAATATCCATTACAACAAATCTGAGATGGATTATCCACAAGAAAACTTTGATTGATTATACACTTCAACAAAACAGTGATAGATTATCCACTACAACAAAACTAAAATAGATTATCCACAAGAAAACTGTGATGGATTATCCACTTAAACAAAAAAACTGTAATGGGTTATCCATTACAACAAATCTGAGATGGATTATCCACAAGAAAACTTTGATAGATTATCCACTACAACAAAACTTTGATGGATTATCCACAAGAAAACTGTGATTGATTATACACTTCAACAAAACAGTGATAGATTATCCACTACAACAAAACTGTGATGGATTATCCACAAGAAAAATGTGATGGATTATTCTCAACAGCAAATCTGAGATGGATTATCCACAAGAAAACTTTGATGGATTTTCCACTACAACAAAATAGTAATGGATTATCCACAAGAAAACTGTGATCGATTATACACTTCAACAAAACAGTGATAGATTTACCGCTACAACAAAACTGTGATGGATTATCCACAAGAAAAATGTGATAGATCATAATCTACAGCAAATCTGAGATGGATTATCCACAAGAAAACTTTGATGGATTTTCCACTACAACAAAACTTTGATGGATTATCCACAAGAAAACAATGATGGATTATCCACTACAACAAAACTGTGATGGAATATCCACAACAACAAATCTGAGATGGATTATCTGTTAAAACAAATCTGTGATGAATTATCCGTTACATTAAATCTGTGATATATTATCCACAAGGAAACTTTGATGGATTTTCCACTACAACAAAACTTTGATGGATTATCCACAAGAAAACAATGATTGATTATCCAAAACAACAAATCTGAGATGGATTATCCATTATGACAAAGCTGTGATGGATTGTTGTGCAACAATAAAATTGTGTTTGAATAACTACCACAACAAAATTCAGTTGGATTAAATGCAACAATAAACAGTGTTAGATTATAAGCAATAAAGTCTGCTGGATTAAATATGATTTCAGAATTATGATGGATAATCGGCAACAACGAAATTGTGGTGGATCATATGCGACAACAAAATAAAATGGATTGTATGCATGAATGAGATTAATTGTGCCCAACTACAAAACAATAAATAACTACATGACGTTAATTAAATATATGACAGCATACAACTGTGAGTAATTATATACAACTAGATACTAGCATATGTATTGGATTATAACTACATGAAACAAAGCTTCATTGTACTTAACCATACAAATGAAAATGATATTATATACAGCTACACGTAGATAGTTGTGGAATGGATTATATGAAACAACACAATTTTGATGGAGTGTATACAACTGTGTTACTATGATGGAATTGATACGTTTTGTGTGGTTGGTTTGTGTTTTATGCGCTTTTAACTGCTCAAGCATTTAAGGACGTGTCAGGTTTTGGTGATGGAGGAAAGCCGGAGTACCCAGAGAAAAAACACCAACATGCGGCCAGTACCCGGTGACTGCCCCCTGTAGGCTTCGAACCTATGGCCCAGTACCTCCCAGTGGTGGAGGGCAAGTGATCATAGAATGTTAGATGCATTAACCACTCTGCCGATGCGGTCCCAAAAAAACCTACAGATCTGCTTTTGAGAACAAAATAAGGGATGTCTTCCCTAATAAGACATTATACATATTAATATTTGTTTTGCATTTTTCTTTGGATTCTCCGGTTTTCCTCCAACACCAAAACCTGGTTCATCTTTAAATGACCATAGCTGACCTGGTTCATCTTTAAATGACCATAGCTGTTAGTAACCAAACCAAACCTATTTGACAGTTGACCTAGAAAGTGACACTGACCTTAGATAACATTGTCTGTACACCATTTTGTGGTTGATGCAGGTATACACACATCAAGTTTCCTTAAGTCTTCATTCTCTTCAGATTTTTAAAATTAAATCTCAAACACAAGAATTTCATCCAAATTTTGCACTTATTTGACCTCTTTTCTGGAGGTGAAGGTCATGGAGACCTTATAACATTGCACTGCAGACCCTCTGTGGGTGATGCAGGTATGCACTTTAACTTTCATCTCTAACAGTTGAAAGAGCTGATAAGCATCGCACTAAAACTTTGCACTTATTTGACCACTGACCTCCAGATGAAGGTCAAGGTAACCTAATAAAAATGTATCGCACACTTTTTGTGGGTGATGGTGCACTTCAACTTTCAACAAGACAAGTTTATTGGTTTAAAAGTTACAGTGCAGACAAAATTTCAATTTTGTACTTATTCGACCATTGACCTAGAGGTCACCTAAAAACAGTGCACTACACACCTTCTGAACATGATACGGTACTTCAAGTTTCATCAAGGTGTTTGGAACAGTTCAACAGTCATCACACAGGAAAGTTTTTATTAGAATATGAAAGAATTTCAGAACCATAAAAGAATTACAAAAGAACATTTGAAAGGGAAACAACATCAACTGGTTGCTTGTAACTTCAGACTCGAAGAAATATCATTTAATTATGCTGAATCATTGGTACAATTTAAACTTCAGACTATGTCCATAAACGCATGTTGACCTTTCATCTTGAAATTGTAAGCCAGATGTCCAAAATTTATTTCAACAAGCTTAAAACTATTATAATACACTTCTAGGTCATTGTTTAGCTGACTAATAATGTACCATCAAAACACTTTTTCATTCATTCATTAGCCCTTTCAGCACTATAGACCATAATGGACTCATCTAGATAAATATGTGGTTAAGTCTACTAAAGTTACACAGGGGTGAAAGGGTACATATGTAAGTAAGTTGTCCGAGACATATAACTTTGCTATAACACCTAAATAAGCCTAGTGTGGTTTGGTCGCTAAACTGAGCCAATAAGCCTAGTGTGGTTTGGTCGCTAAACTGAGCCGATAAGCCTAGTGTGGTTTGGTCACTAAACTGAGCCAATAAGCCCAGTGTGGTTTGGTCACTATAATGAGCCAATAAGCCTAGTGTGGTTTGGTCACTACACTGAGCCTATAAGCCTAGTATGATTTGGTCGCTACACTGAGCCAATAAGCCTAGTGTGGTTTGGTCACTACACTGAGCCAATAAGCCTAGTATGGTTTGGTCGCTACACTGAGCCAATAAGCCTAGTGTGGTTTGGTCGCTATACTGAGCCAATAAGCCTAGTGTGGTTTGGTCACTAAACTGAGCAAATAAGCTAGTGTGGTTTGGTCACTACACTGAGCCAATAAGCCTAGTGTGGTTTGGTCGCTATACTGAGCCAATAAGCCTAGTGTGGTTTGGTCACTACACTGAGCCAATAAGCCTAGTGTGGTTTGGTCACTACACTGAGCCTATAAGCCTAGTATGATTTGGTCGCTACACTGAGCCAATAAGCCTAGTGTGGTTTGGTCACTATACTGAGCCAACAAGCCTAGTGTGGTTTGGTCGCTACACTGAGCCAATAAGCCTAGTATGGTTTGGTTGCTAAACTGAGCCAATAAGCCTAGTATGGTTTGGTTGCTACACTGAGCCAATAAGCCTAGCGTGTGTTTGGTCGCTACACTGTACTGAGCCAATAAGCCTAGTGTGGGTTTAGTCACTAAACTTAATCAGATAATGGGGGGTTGGGGGTGTGGGTGTTCTAAAATCAGAATTGTTTACTTATATCAATTTGAGCTTAGATCTTACTTACTGATTTGTAATAGTTAAGCTGTCACCTGGATGCTACTGCGAAATTAAAGGGTTGGATCAGAATAAAAAACGTCAGCCCATTTCAACACCTAGAATTTCTGTCTTTTTTTTATTGCTTAATGTTTCTTCTTGTTTCTAAATACTTGAATTTCAAACATTTGTAATTCTCAGCATTGTAAGATTTGTCTTATATAAAACACATATGTAGAAAAATACTTACACTTCATAATATTTTTGAACAGTGTTGATGGTATATATTTAACCCTTAACTTTGATAAAATTCTTCATAGATTAGAAATGTGTTTTAGGGCCATGGGAGCTACTGGAATAACACTTGTGTTGGCTTGTGTGCTGAGTGTGACGACAGCACAGCCTGAAGCGAGCATCTGTCAGTCCATGGACTATCGTGCCCTCGATAGGGAGCTTCAGAATGAGCACCAATGTATGATCCTTGAGAAGTTACAACGAGACTTTGAAGCCGATAAAAACTCACGAGAGACCCTCCTCGAAGACCTTGTGCGGTAAAGTCTGTTATACATTACATCATCATTACAGTAGAAAACATTCAAAACCATTTATTATTATTCTGAGAGTTTGCATATTTTCAAAATTCTGGTGTAGCTTTTAGCAGAAACCTAAGTTTCATTAGATATGCTTCTCCTCAGAAAAACAATTGCCCCTCTGAACTCGAACGGTTTTTTACTCAAACTCAAATGACCAGAATATGCCCCGAACTAAAACAGATTTCATCTCATATTTTCACTCAAATGAGTTAACCCACCCCCCTCAAGTAATGTTCATTTAACTCAAACACAGGCAAGTGAAAGAAATTAATTTTTATTTACTGATATAAGTTAACAAAAATCCTTTTTCAAGAATACTTTAACTTGCAATAAAATGAACTGATCCTGAAGCACAAATATAGTTTACCTCAAACCTTAACCTTAAAAGTGGACCAAGGTCAAATATATGTAAATGGACTAAATGAAGATACAGGCTAAATGTCCTTACGTATGACTTTTGGTTATTCAAAACAACCCATTTAAAGATGTTAATACATTTGACCCCAGTGACCTTGAAAGTCTAACAAGGTTATGCAATTGAACAAACTTTGTAGCCCTTCATACAAGCATGCTACTGGCCAATTATCATCATCTGAGGCCTCTTAGACTTGTATGACTTTTGGTTATTCAGAAGATGTCATTTAAAGAGGTTTACATATTTTACCCCTGGGTTAAAGTAACTACAAACTTGGCAACCCTTCCTCTCTGAATTCTACGGGCCAATTAAATATCATCACCCTTGGCCTTTTGGTTCTTCTTTTTACAAAATCATATCTGTGACTTTAAAAATAGGTCAGGGTCATTTTTATTTACAAACCTTGTCAGGCTCCATCCCAGGAAGCTAACAGCCTAATATCATCACCCTTAAGGCCTTTGGGTTCTTTAAATCAAGTTGTTTAGATGTTTTGACATATTTGACCCCTATGACCTTGAAAGTATGTCAAAATATGTCAGGTGATCATGAGCTAATAAAATATGAATTAGGCTAATTCCGCTCCTAACTCAAACAGATATTAAATCAAACCCAGGTGAATCGAAAATCCATACTAACTCAGATACTCACTATAACCTTTACTGGGTTATATTGTAGATGTGCTTATTCCGTCTTTGCGTATTGCAGAGTTATCTTCTCTTGGGAGCAGGTATTGATTGTTACGTCACTTGTTTGTGAGAGAAACGTCATCAATTTTTGAGAAAACAACGTAATTTTCTCACACAGACCAATGACGTAACAATCAATACCTGCTCCCAAGAGAAGATAACTCTGCAATACGCAAAGACGGAATATATAAACAGAAAAAAGTTTCACTTTTATTCTACAGGAGAATAGACAAGCTCAGCAAAAAGATCTCTAAACTCAGGAGATCAAAGGAGGATGAGAGAGAAAAACCATTGAAATTTGCACCGGCACTAAAGGGTGTGCCTCTTATCCGAGGTAAGAGTTTTTTTGTTTGAATCTCAAAATTGTCAGAATGTGAAGGACAAACTGTACACGATAACATTAACACTTACTGAATGAAACTTATATATTTTGTTGTATAATACTTATACTTACTGTATAATACTTATGAGGTTTTAATTTTGCTCTTTTCATGGCTTAAAAAGTATGCCAAAAAAGTATCCTTTAGATCCATTGCCCTCCCTTTAGAAAGAAAGCTAGCTAGGACAGTCCATATTCTTATAAATAGGATTCTTTGTTTGAAAAATGATGGTGTATTTGCAGACTGCCATGAGCTGCTTATGAACGGTATTACCAAAAGTGGCGTGTACTCTATTAAACTGCCAATGGGCCGCATTGTCAATGTCTGGTGTGACATGGACACAGATCATGGTGGTTGGACAGTCATCCAGCGACGTATGGATGGTAGCGTAAACTTCACTCGGCCGTGGGACGACTATACATTTGGGTTTGGTAACGCCAACTCTGAGTACTGGCTAGGGAACGAGAACCTGTACCAGATGACTACCTATTACAACTATACATTGAGAATAGACATGTATGACTGGGAAAATGGTACGGCCTTCGCTGAATATGGCATCTTCTTTGTATCCTCCGAACAGACCGGTTTCCGTCTCAACATCGGGCAATTCAAGGGCACTGCAGGGGATGCCCTTAGTTACCATAATGACATGAAATTCACCACAATAGACCGGGATAATGACAAATGGTTTCTCAACTGTGGTGCTAAAGATGGCGCTGGATGGTGGTACAAGAATTGTGGTTATTCATCTCTCAACGGCCTCTATGTCACCGACACGAACCACACTATAACACCTGATGGAATCATCCGAGGAATTATATGGTTCCACTGGAAGTGGATGTATGACTACTCTTTACGGCAAACCGAGATAAAGATAAAACCCACGCTCGCTCTAAAGATAGAACGTGAGGTCTTCCCAGACCTCGAGGACAACATTCCGATGAGAGAGAACGTACCACAGACGGAGGTAGGAATAGAGGAACCCCTAGAGGAGGAGGAGGTGGAGGAAGAGGAGGAAGAGGAAGTGGAAGACGAGGAAGAGGAGGATCGAGATACGCAGGAGGACAGCGATTCATTGGGGGATTCTCTAGGGTGATTATGTATACATACTTGCAAAGAAATATTAAAAACCCTGCTAAACATCATTGTTGTAATTTTTCTAAATGATGAATGTTTTGAAAAAATGCCATCCATTTTTGTTTCATATCAGTATGTATTTCAAGGTGATCATCAATATCATCTATATCTTCACAATTACAGAATGATATTCTTAAATCTTCACGTTATTTAGGTCTTAACATTTTTATTGAACTGCAATGGGCTTGTTACCAGGCATTGGGCTTATTACAGGAAAATTATGGTACTGATGCAACTCTAAGTGATGTCTTTTCTGATTTACCTGGAATTTTCCGTGACTTTCATTCATACAAAGTGCAAAAACAAGCTTATTACATGATTTATCAATCTCCTGCAATCTGATTGGCGGAGATCTACTTTGCTGACAGTGATGTAATGATGTATTAAACTCTGGAGTTCGACATTATGCCAATTAAATTTTTATTGCAGTTTACATGTGACTGAACAATCCTGATCAAGAACTGGTTCACCAGGACCAATGACCCCAGTAAACCAATTCCTTTACCAGGGCAAAAATAGTCAGGCATCAAAAATAAAAATAATTAAATGCTTTATCATAGAAGAAATAGAAATAAATAAAGATGTGTTTTAAATTTCAAAATTTAATGACAATCATGCACATCATCGAATGGAGCAAAAAAATGATGGGGAAATAAACTTATACCCTCAAAATTTCCATCCAAATTGTCCTCAAAGTGTCATGCTAAATTGTTGACAAGGATTGGGACTGTGAGGGAAACATAAATATCATCACATGCTTTGATATGTTTGTCACCATGACATCATACAATTTGCCTTAACACAAGCTATGTTTGAATCAATCAAGTCAATTTCTAATGCATGGGAGATAACTCCGTCATATGTTACTTTCCATATCCTAGCACGGACATATTGTAGTTCGTGTAATTGATTTATACAGACAGTGAATTGACATGCCATAGACAATGGTTCCATGTAATATTGATTCCTTATAGACATACTGATTTTTTATAGACCAGACTTTTACCAAGAACAATTGTATGAATTGTCAGGGAATGAATCAATATTTTATCACAAACATCATAAAATGAATTGAACTGACACATTTTGTGAAAAATATAACAGCTAAGAAAACATGGAAAACGCCACAAAATGTTTTTAGGCTTTGCAGCAAATTCCTGACACATCTAATAGCATAGACGATCCATGTTACATCAAAATGTGTGATGTAGAACACAAAACAAATCCTTTTTACCCACTGTATATAAAATATATACCTGGTATGTGATGGTGTTTTTCTCACTTCATAACAGATTGAACAGGTGATTATAAAGATGTAACACTTTTGCATTCTTTGTTCATTCAGAGATATACTTTTGAGTTGTACAGTATAATTATATTCAGGGCTCACATTGGCACCTATTTGCCTTGCTGGTGATTTTTAGGCTACCAATAATTTGCCTTGCTGGTGATTTTTTGGCCAATAAATTTCCTTGCTGGTGATTTTTTGGCTAATAATTTGTCTTGTTGGTGAGTTTTTTTAGCTAAAAATGTGCCTTCTTAGTGATTTTTTTGCTACTATTAATTTGCCTTACTGGTGATTTTTTTTAAAGCTTTTTGTATTTACATTTTTGGCTCACACACAGTTACTTGTTTACAATACAGTGTACAAAGACCTAAGTAATATAACTCCTGCCTCCTTCAGTTGCTGCCTATTGTTTTCCAAGGGGCCCCATGTTGCCCCGGTTGGTGTGTCTGGTTATAAAAGTCACCTTGACCCCTGTCAATTATAAAATGTCTTTAATGGACAGGTTCCCCAATAGGGATATCTCTACTAAACAGAAGCATCGTTTATACACAAGGGGCCATTGTTACATGCTTGATTGTGTTATAAAATGTGGGTAGGAAAAGGAGTCCTGGTAACAATTACCTTTTTTAGCCAACTTCATAATACATCATATGTTGTACATAGAGGAACTTTGATAATCCAGTCATCTTTATTCCAAGTAAAAATTACTTGATTGTAAGATGGGTGGAGTAGATTACAGGAACATTATTAGGTCAATCTCTTCAATAAAATACTGGCCTGATGAAGGGACATTTTACGTAGTTGCCAAATAGTAAGACATCAGGATTAGTGGTGGCTGGATAGTGGGACTACAAGATAAGTGTAGGCTGGGTAGTGGGACTACAAGATAAGTGTAGGCTGGATAGTGGGACTGCAAGATAAGTGTAGGCTGGATAGTGGGACTTCAAGATAAGTGGTGGCTGGATAGTGGGACTACAAGATAAGTGGTGGCTGGGTAGTTGGACTACAAGATAAGTGTAGGCTGGATAGTGGGACTACAAGATAAGTGGTGGCTGGATAGTTGAACTTCAAGATAAGTGTAGGCGGGATAGTGGGACTACTAGATAAGTGTAGGCTGGGCAGTGGGACTACAAGATTAGTGGTGGCTGGATATTGGGACAACAAGATAAGTGGTGGCCGGATAGTGGGACTACACTTATCTTGTGGTCCCACTATCCAGCCAGCACTTATCTTGTAGTGGGACTACAAGATTAGTAGTGACTGGATAGTGGGACTATAAGATAAGTGTAGGCTGGGTAGTGGGACTACAAGATAAGTGTAGGCTAGATAGTGGGACTACAAGATAAGTGGTGGCTGGATAGTGGGACAACAAGATAAGTGTAGGCTGGATAGTGGGACTACAAGATAAGTGTATAAGACTGGATATAGGGACTACAAGATAAGTGTAGGCTGGATAGTGGGACTACAAGATAAGTGTAGGCTGGAGAGTGGGACTACAAGATGAGTGTAGGCTGGATAGTGAGACTACAAGATAAGTGTAGGCTGGGGAGTGGGACTACAAGATAAGTGGTGGCTGGGTAGTGGGACTACAAGATAAGTGTAGGCTGGAGAGTGGGACTACAAGATGAGTGTAGGCTGGATAGTGGGACTACAAGATAAGTGTAGGCTGGGTAGTGGGACTACAAGATAAGTGGTGGCTGGGTAGTGGGACTACAAGATTAGTAGTGACTGGATAGTGGGACTACAAGATAAATGTAGGCTAGATAGTGGGACAACCAGATTAGTAGAGGCTGGATAGTGGGGCAACCAGATTAGTAGAGGCTGGATAGTGGGACAACCAGATCAGTAGTGGCTAGATAGTGGGACAACCAGATTAGTAGAGGCTGGATAGTGGGACAACCAGATTAGTAGTGGCTAGACAGTGGGACAACCAGATTAATAGAGGCTGGATTGTGGGACAACCAGATTAGTAGTGACTGGATAGTGGGATAACCAGATTAGTGGTGAATGGATAGTGGGACAACCAGATTAGTGGTGAAGGGCTGGATAGTGGGACAACCAGAATAGTGTTGAATGGATAGTGGGACAACCATATTAGTGGTGAATGGATAGTGGAACAACCAGATTAGTGGTGAATGGCTGGATAGTGGGACAACCAGTATAGTGGTGAATGGCTGGATAGTGGGACAACCATATTAGTGGTGAATGGATAGTGGGACAACCAGATTAGTGGTGACTGGCTGGATAGTGGGAAGCCAGACTAGTGGTGAATGGATAGTTGGACAACCAGAATAGTGGTGAATGGATAGTGGGACAACCAGATTAGTGGTGAATGGATAGAGGGACAACCAGATTAGTGGTGAATGGATAGTGGGACAGCCAGATTAGTGGTGAATGGATAGTGGGACAGCCAGATTAATAGTGGCTGGATAGTGGGACAAACATATTAGTGGTGACTGGATAGTGGGACAGCCAGATTAATAGTGGCTGGATAGTGGGATACCAGATTAGTGGTGACTAGATAGTGGGACACCAGATTAGTGGTGACTGGATAGTGGGACACCAGATTAGTGGTGACTGGATAGTGGGACACCAGATTAGTGGTGAATTGATAGTGGGACAACCAGATTAGTGGTGAATGGATAGTGGGACAACCAGATTAGTGGTGAATGGATAGTGGGACAACCAGATTAGTGGTGAATGGATAGTGGGACAACCAGATTAGTGGTGAATGGATAGTGGGACAACCAGATTAGTGGTGAATGGATAGTGGGACAACCAGATTAGTGGTGAATGGATAGTGGGACAACCAGATTAGTGGTGAATGGATAGTGGGACAACCAGATTAGTGGTGAATGGATAGTGGGACAACCAGATTAGTGGTGAATGGATAGTGGGACAACCAGATTAGTGGTGAATGGATAGTGGGACAACCAGATTAGTGGTGAATGGATAGTGGGACAACCAGATTAGTGGTGAATGGATAGTGGGACAACCAGATTAGTGGTGAATGGATAGTGGGACAACCAGAATAGTGTTAGCTGGAGAGAGGGACAACCAGATTAGTGTTAGCTTGATAAGAGGGACAACTAGATTAGTGTTAGCTTGATAGAAGAACAACCAGATTAGTGTTAGCTAGATAGAGGAACAATCAGCTTAGTGGTGGCTGGATTGTGGGACCACAAGGATAGTGGCGGTTTAATGTTTAAATACCATTGTGGATAAGTTGGGAACTTGACTAAGTCCCCATTAGATGAATGGACTATTGGGTTGTGTTATCGGATTAATATGAGCTAAATCATACATCAGTTGTGGCTTCATTTTTTATGTGATTTATTATTAAATATTGACGTTAAAGAGATAATGCTGCATTTTTAACCTTCATTGCTTGTATATTTGACTTTGTCGCCAATTTGTGTGATCACTTAAACACATTTTCACCATTTGAAATAAAGAATCTGAAAGATCACTGATTTTATCATGATTTTTAGCAAACATAACCTTTGATTTATATTCCAGACTTGATGACCAATGACCAGAAAATAGCACAATCTGTAAGTGATGATCTCTGAGGAGCTCAAAATACATGACCTCACTGCTTGACCCTCTGTATGACCTTAAATATGACCTTCATTTTATACACCTTAGTGAAGCAGGATACAAGAGACCCATCCGAACTGTACCAACATCTGTTAGTTTTGTTATATAACAGGAAAGAGAGAAATGTGTCACACTGGGGATCGAACCCGCGACCCCCAGCTTCCTAGTTCACTGCTCTACCGATTGAACTAAAGAGAAATTCCCTCAAGCCAACCATAACCATACTTATGTACAATTAAAATCTGTCACAGTTACCCAAACCAGACAAGATATTTACCGAAGGATGCTAAGTAACATTAGTCAAATCCCTTCATCTAAATATCACGAGTTTAGACTTCCCATTTCCTGTTTTTGCCCCATCCCTTCCAAAGGTGGCCATGCTCATTCTGTTTGTCCCGCTGTATTCCACTGGCTCAGGCAATTGCTCAATGCTAAATACTGGGGGTAAAAATCCCCTCACCCATTCATATAGCTTATTGGTTATTAGCCACTTTTGGGTTTAGTTTAGTTTGGTTTGATTTTGTTTAACGTCCTATTAACAGCTAAGGTCATTTAAGGACGTGCCTCCATGTGTGTTTTGCATGGGTGCATGTGTGTATGTGTGCTGGAGACAGGGTATATTGGTGTATTTACCTCCATGTGATAGCGTTGATCTGACGCCGACTTTAGAGTGCTATCTCACTGAAATACCATGCCGAAGGCGCCCAGCATAGCATTCCGCCCGGTCACATTATACTAACAACAGGTGAACCAGTTGTTGCCATTACCCTTAATGCTGAACGTTATAAGCAGAGAATAACAACTACCATTTGTACGGACTTTGGTATGTCCCAGCCTGGGGACAGAACCCACTTTTGGTCCAAGAGGGCAATGCACATCATTCAATTATACAACACTTAATTCTCTTCATCTGCTTTGGACTTGTAGCAGTAATTTGTAGCAGTAAAGTTGATGACAGATGGACAATGGAAGGAGAGAAAATTAAAAGATGCTTTGTCTTTGTATGAGATCAGAAAGCCCTTTTGGATCTACAATTAAGGATTCCCATACCACTGCTAAAAACTGCATAACTACCCCGAGTAAATATATTTGAAACTGTTTTTTCCAGCAACATATAAATCAATTATGAGAGAGAAAAAAACATACATTGCAGGAC
Source organism: Mizuhopecten yessoensis (assembly GCF_002113885.1). Taxonomy (NCBI): domain Eukaryota; kingdom Metazoa; phylum Mollusca; class Bivalvia; order Pectinida; family Pectinidae; genus Mizuhopecten; species Mizuhopecten yessoensis. Next base: position 492,259 of record NW_018403715.1, on the reverse strand, counting down.
TTTTATGAGACATAAAAGAGATGAAATAAACAAAACTGAATCAATAACAGTGCTTTGAGTGTGAAGATTCAGCGGGGCTAGACTGGGATTCGAACCCCGGACCTCAGATTGTTATACTATCACTCTAACCTATTGAGCTACCTGGTCAATGGAAGTGTCCTGGCCAAACTGCTCTGCAGTTATATCCAAACAGTAGTTACTGTAGGGAACAGTGTAGTGGGACAGGGATCCTTAAGGAAGTCAAGGGGAGGTTACTGTAGGGAACACCACAGTGTAGTGGGACAGGGATCCTTAAAGAAGTTAAGGGGAGGTTACTGTATATAGGTAAAACCACAGTGTAGTGGGGCAGGGATCCTTAAGCTAGTTTCACATCAGAACTATATTACTCCCAAAGAGCAGTCTGAAGTTGATCCTTACCAGGTGTAACACCAAAAACTCACCTTAACAGCGATAGTACCCCTGGAGACCAGTTTGAAGTTGCTCTTTTCCAGGTGCCCGTAACTCTGTTCACTGACATGTATTTTTCCTGGCTGTAATTAAATAAGAATTTTCTGAAATCACTATTTCTTGAACACGTTTTTTAATAAACTGCATTTCTCATGCCATTCATAATAGTGGATAAACTCCATTATTATCATATTCACAAATCACAATCACTTTCACATATGTTTTTACTTCATTAACCTGAAATGTATGCATGTTTCACAGAGATAGAATTGCATTATCCAAAATCTGTCTTTTCCCATCATCAAAACAAAAAATATCTTTAAAAAAAATTAACAGCTGAGTGTTCATGTACATGTATGTGGTTACCAAGAAGTCATACATTCAACATATAAGTTAGTATTACAACTAAGCTTACCATTCAAAAGGAAGTAACTCAAGATATTTTTCATACCATTTCACTTCAATACATTATGCAATCTCAAATGAAGAGTGAAATGTCACGTAAATATGTGAAACTGAATACATTTCGCATTAGTGCTTCAACATATAATTTAGCATTACACCAGAGCTTACCGTTCAAAGGGAAGTAACTCAAGTTAGTTTTCATATCGTTTCGCATGAATACATTTCCCCATCTCAACTATAGAGTGAAATGCATTGTAAATACGTAAATTTGTTGTTATTCTTGTGGCAGCGAGAAATTAAATGTTTCCTATGAGAGAAACCATTGTATCAGATAGAGATGTAACATTAGATTGTTTGTTTGTTTATGTCACCCTGGTAAAATACTAGCCGCTTCCTACTGAGTCAGCTAGGGAGATTTTCTCTTTAGCTCATTTGGTAGTGCGTAAGACTGGTAAGCTAGAGGTTCCTGGTTTGACTCCAGGTGGACACATTGAAAAAATAATGACCTCTGTTACATTTATTTGTTTGTTTGGGGTTTATAACATCCTCGCCACAGCTAGGGTTGTATGAGGACGAGTGCCTAGGGAGACAACAGCTAGGGTTGTATGAGGACGAGTGCCTAGGGAGACAACAGCTAGGGTTGTATGAGGACGAGTGCCTAGGGAGACAACAGCTAGGGTTGTATGAGGACGGGTGCATAGGGAGACAACAGCTAGGGTTGTATGAGGATGAGTGCCTAGGGAGACAACAGCTAGGGTTGTATGAGGACGATCGCCTAGGGAGACAACAGCTAGGGTTGTATGAGGACGAGTGCCTAGGGAGACAACAGCTAGGGTTGTATGAGGACGAGTGCCTAGGGGGACACCAACGAAAAAAAAGAGTTAGGAAGACAGAGTAGAAAACAAATTTCCGAAGTGTTACAATGGGGGCAGCGAATCAATTTACCTGGTAGGTTTCTTCAGTGTCTCCTGAACAGAAGACACAGAGGAAATCCTCTACTTCTGAAGGAGCCCTATGTAAGCCACCTCTTACGACAAAAAACAGGTGATCGTATCTTATGTTATACGACTTTCATGTAAAATGAAGGGTGTACACATTTATAGTGTGTGGATCAAATGCCATTCTGAGATTTATAACACTTCAGTAGGGAGGCTACCATCTTGCTAGTTGTGTATCCCTAATTCTATACTGAGATGGGCTCCACATTAGCTGCCTCTTACGACATGCAGCTGGTCATTTCTAATGTTAAAATTACAATTAATCTATTAATAAAAGCTTTTAGATCAGTTGCCTTTTTCAGATGTTATATACCACATCAGTAGGGACTAAAGGCTACTGTTTTGCATTAACGCCTAAACCACATCCCAGCAGACCATCAACTCACCTTGCCATGGGATTGCATACGCGAGGCTGTGTTGACTGTGTCCCCAAAAAGGCAATACTGGGGCATCCGGCGACCTATGACCCCACCTACTACACCACCAGAGTGCATGCCTAACCGAAACTGGAGACATTTTCCTGTCGTAGGGTCTTTGAGCTCTTTTGAAAGTCTGAGCAAATCTAAAGCAAGGCCTGCCACCTGGTGGGCGTGATTGGGATGTCTGTCTGGTACACCACCAGCAACCATATAAACTGCATCTCCTAAAGTTTCAACCTTCAACACAGAACAAGTTAATATTTAAACTACATCTCTCAAAGTCTCAACCTTCAACACAGAACAAGTTAATATTTAAACTACATCTCCCAAAGTCTCAACCTTCAACACAGAACAAGTTAATGTTTAAACTACATCCATCTCTCAAAGTCTCAACCTTCAACACAGAACAAGTTAATGTTTAAACTACATCCATCTCTCAAAGTCTCAACCTTCAACACAGAACAAGTTAATGTTTAAACTACATCTCTCAAAGTCTCAACTTTCAACACAGAACAAGTTAATTTGGATTAATTTGGAATGTCTCCATATAAATAACTGATCAAGAGGCATCCCACTTGCATGAGTTTTGAGTGACTGAAGCGACAACAATAGAATGGAACCTTGATTGTCTTTCCTATTATAGTATTGTTCTAATTTGAAATAATGAAATATCTATTGTTCTTGTGGTAAGGATCACACAATTCTCTGTTTCGCTAAACAGTAAGTTAATCCTGTTCCACAAGGATAAAGCCTGAGTGAACATGATCACTTGAGGGGAAACAAACAATTGTGTTAACCTACCACAATAAATGTATAACAGTAAAAGCTGTATTAGGGGACCACCCTTAGGAAGTCCAAACATAGGCCTGTAGGTTCTGTTAACAATGAAATTGTTACAATAGGAAACATGCAAAGAGGTCTCTTCACAAAGGTGGTATCTTAATAGAGGTGGTCACTAGAACAGGTTCGACTGTGTATACATCACATACATTCTAGGCCATATGGTTACCAAGAAGAAGTTATTTAAAGAAAACTATTGACGCCAGACAGACGGACGACGAATGGACGACGGACATCTTATATACTACCACAGCATAAGCTTACTTGGCCGTTTTGGCCAGGTGAGCTAATAAATAAAAGAACAAATGTACAAATGTAATTTTAAACTGTCCACATGTCATTCTTGATGTCTCCTAAATTGAAAGATGTTGAACTTGGTGCAACCTTACCTTGAAGCAGCTATGTTTGTCTACAACACTGTCAAACACAGTGAAAATGTTGTTGACGCATTGGACAATTTGCATTGGTGTTCCCCGGGTACAGATCAAGGTGAAATCCACCAGGTAACTGAACAGGATCGTCACATCCTCAAATACCTGTAAAATACATTTCAAGGTAACACATTAAGTCACATCATCAAATACCTGTAAAATTAATTTTTAGGTAGTATGTTATCTCACATCTTACCCAGCCATTTTTTTATTTTTTTATTAAAAATTATGTTTTCGTTTCACTGTATACAATGGTGAACACAGACCTATACACTATATTGTGAATGATTTTATTTTCGTGTGTTACACTTTATGCTGGAAATATTTAAGCTGGGTGGGTTTTTTTTGTTCACATTGGGAAATCATGATCGATAGGAATCCATTCAACAACATAGAGATTAATCATTATGTTGCAAATTAATGCAAAATTTGACTTTTTGCAAATACAGATGTATAAAGTGAACTACAATGCATAATACTGTTAACTTATTCACCCCTGAAGATACATTTGAACTCTTCCAATTCAAAGGTTGGAATAGTTCATTATGAAATTTTAGGGGTGAATGAGTTAGACATTATCCTAGATGCAGTCTTTTATAAAGTGACTATAATGTCTCTGTACCTGACAAGTCTTGATAGGGTCGACCCCAGCTTTGAGGTCCTGGGCGATGCTCTCCGGTATCATATTGTACAACAACATGTTGCTTTTCTGTTGCCACTCGTCCAACTTTTGCATTGTTCCTGAGATCTTGTCACTCTGTTTCACTTGCTGTAAAAGTAATATAGGTATTATACAGACTTTTATAATAAAATAATTATACAGACTAATTATATAGACTAATTATATAGAATTATTATACAGACTAATTATATAGAATTATTATACAGACTAATTAAATAGACTAATTATATAGAACTATTATACAGACTAATCATATAGACTAATTATATAGAACTATTATATAGACTTCCTATATACCAGGAATTTTTCACCCAGTCAAACTTTTAATTGTCCTCACATATGAAAATTAGTTTTTCGCCAAGTGTTAATTACGCTCTTCACAATAATGTTAACTATGCTATTTACTTATTCACTGCAATGATTAATTCATAAATATAGAAGGGGGGAAATCTAAATCTAAAACTGCAGCAAAATTTATACCAAAAAATATTTTCATAAAGTTTATATAAAATCATTTCAAATAGTCTTATTAAATGGAATAATTGCACAGAATTATTATATATACAATCAATTTTTTACCCTTTAATAGTGAAATCCATGGAGCATGATTTTGACCTTGACCTTAAGTGTAACCTTGACCTTGACTCACCTGTTCTATAGAATACTCGAGTACTGAAGAGTGTTGCCAACCCGTCATAACCATCTGTCGACTATTGTCGTACATGTTGAGATCGCTGATGTAGAGTCCCATCTTCTCCAAGTCTGTTAGGCCACTTACACTGCCAAAATACAAATAAACCTCAGTATACTGCCATCAATATTCAATAGCATTTGGCACTATAAGGGGGTATATTGCTAATATATTGATGGAGGTGCATGGAGAATACTGTGCACGGTAGTATAGAAAGACTAACACCCTTTTAACCAGCAGGAACCTATGTGTATATATGTATATCATTATTCAGTGACGTCCGAAACAACCAGCCAGCTACTACAGTCCGGGCAGAACTTTATTATACTCTACCCGATTCAGCGGGGTGCTGCGATTAACTAAACGGAGGAATCTGCAACACCAACCAACCAACCATGGAGGATATTATTTATTATCAATTACCATAATATCTATAATTAGCATCCTTCAAGCTTAATGACCTCACCTCCACCCTGCCTTTTTTCAACAGAAATGTTTCATATAACTTATATTTATTTTACATCAATTATAAAACAAGTTATTTATATCCATTTGGCCCGGGTGTTAGCGCACAAGGGGTCCTAATGTGGGAGGAAACCGGATTATGCGTAGGAAACCCATGTGGTTGGGCAGGCAGGTGACCTCCTACCTTTTAACGTCCGACCAGGGAATTGAACCCCGGCCGCCTTCATTAAAGTCGAGTGCGTTATCCACTGAGCCAGTACCCGACCATCCAACAGCACATACTCAAATTATGAGTTAAATCTATTCATTTCCCAAACACTCCCCAAATTCTGACTAATTCCAGTTCACGAAATATGTATATACATACACTTCAGTCTGACAAGCATGAATGTTTCCAAGTGTTAATGTATTTTCAAAAAGAAGAGCGAATATTTATTGTTATCAAAATAAGTGTCCCCATTCAGCGAATCCTTTAATTACCCTTGGTACTAATTACCACAGGGACCTTTTGTGTTCTTCAAGGTTTAGATCAATTACAAGACTTACAGGGGAGCACACAGAAACACCATCATGTTCCAGTCCTCCATGAACTTGACTTGTCCTCGTAACAACACTTTGCTGGCCTGTGGCTTCACTCCTGACCCTCCACTCGCATTGGAGAGACGATGCACAGGGCTCCGATACTGGAACTCAAATGTCACTCGCTGTAGCCTCTTCACCTGAGTACAAAAACATCATAGCTATATCTAACTGTAATATAAACTTTATTAATGTTACAACAATTATAAAACAAGTTATTTCAACTTATATTAATCACTCTTGTTGGCCCAGATGTTAGCGTGCACGGGGTGTGGGAGGAAACCGGAGTCCCCGGAGAAAACCAAACATGGTCAGGCAGGTGACCCCAACCTTTTCATGTCCGATCGAGGAATCGAACCCCAGCTGCCTTGGTGAAAGGCAAGTGCCCTATCTCCTGCACCACCGGCCACTCTAACCTGACCACCCCTATATCTGACTATAAATGCCAGACAGTCATTCAACCCTATACTTAGGATTGATAAACATGTACTATCTCTGAAACTGATTGAGCTATCTGGACAATGGAGGTGAATAAGCCCAAAGGGGAGGCTACTCTATAAAGGACAAATGGCAGTGCAGTGCGACAGGGATCTGACAATATCTGATTAGGCATTAAAGGACAAAATAGTTCTAGACAATGTCTGACAAAGGGAAGAACAATTACAATGCAAGACAACGTCTGATAAAGTCAAGGATATTGATTCAAGACAATGTCTGATAAAGTCAAGGATATTATTCAAGACAACGTCTGATAAAGACAAGGATATTGATTCAAGACAATGTCTGATAAAGTCAAGAATATGATTCAAGGCAATGTCTGATAAAATCAAGGATATGATTCACAACAATGTCTGATAAAGTCAAGGATATGATTCAAGACAATGTCTGATAAAGACAAGGATATGAATCAAGACAAAGTTTGATAAAGCAAAGGATAAAATGTCTGATAAGGCAAAATATAAAAGTACTTCAAGACAATGTCTGTTAAAGTGAAGGACAAATATAATTAAAAAAAATGTCTGATAAAGCAATGGACAAAAATACCTAATGACAATGCCTATAAAGCAAAAGACAAATATAATTCAAGGCAACATCTGACAAAGCAAAGGATGAAAATAATTAAAGACAATGTCTTGTAAAGTGAAGGACAAAAATAAGTGTAAACATTATGTTTGATAGACTCAAGGAAAATATATTCTAGACAATGTCTGATAACATGAAAGAGACAAAATCAAGACAATGTATGATCTGGCGAAAAGAATTCTGATTCAATGTCTGATATACTGCTTCAAGATAATCTCTGATAAAGCAACAGACAACAACAAAACAAAACACAGACTAATAAACTGAGGAACAAAACAGGAGACGACATTGGATCGTGGCGTGGGACAATAATGACTGCAGACATTAAGTGGTATAAAACCAGAGATAGTGTTGGTTATTGACCCCTACACGATGTAGCTAGAGAGTTTCTATTGTTTTATCACCTGCCGTTAAAAATTAGTCATCAAAAGCACGCAGAGGAAAATCAATAAGAAAACACAGCAGTATCGTGGTTGTAACTGTTATATAGGAGACAATATTGTGACGCAAATATGGCTGTGTACTGGGGTCATTATTGTGAAACATTGCTTCACAACACCTCCAGTCTCATCAGATATCGAAATTCATGGGCTCTGGTTATTAAATTAAAGATTTCTATCACAGAGTTGGTATTTAATGATGAAGATGTAGAGATTCTATAATAAGTGAACGTTGTTTATCTTTCCATCTTAATTCAAAAACCAAGGGTTTTGCTTTTGATATACACATACTCTCTGCACTCTTGGAATATGTCGATGACAAAATTGAAGGCTCGTAATTTGGCATTTGATTGGTTTCAGATATAAAATAACTTTTGCTTGGGTAATACCTTTCCTTTAAGATTACAGAAGAGTAACAACAAAATCAAAGGCAACGAATTATTTTTTATTTCTTATCAAAGATATCAAAATAACGCAGGACTCCGCAACAGTTTCCAGACTTCATGTAGTTAACTAGTATCATTCATATGGTGACACATACAGATGTTTTCGATTTTGTCATAACAGATTCCAGATCTACTGGCTTAAAATCGATTTGTCACAACTTTTATACAGTCAAACCTGCTCATGCAACCAACTCTAGTAAGAGAACACCTGTATCAAACGACAACCTCTATCAAAAGACTACATGTATTAAAATACTACCTGTATCAAAAGACTACATGTATTAAAAGACCACCTGTGTTAAAATACTACCAGTATTACAATACTACCTGTATTAAAATAGTACCTGTATTAAAAGACTACCTATATCAAAAGACCACCTGTATTAGAAGACCACCTGTATTAAAATACTACCTGTATTAGAAGACCACCTGTACTAGAAGACCACCTGTATTAGAAGACCACCTGTATTAGAAGACCACCTGTATTAAAATACTACCTGTATTAGAAGACCACCTGTATTAAAAGACCACCTGTATTAGAAGACCACCTGTATTAGAAGACCACCTGTATTAAAATACTGCCTGTATTAGAAGACCACCTGTATTAAAAGACCACCTGTATTAGAAGACCACCTGTATCAAAAGACCACCTGTATTAGAAGACCACCTGTATTAAAATACTACCTGTATTAGAAGACCACCTGTATTAAAATACTACCTGTATTAGAAGACCACCTGTATTAGAAGACCACCTGTATTAAAATACTGCCTGTATTAGAAGACCACCTGTATTAAAATACTGCCTATATTAGAAGACCACCTGTATTAAAAGACCACCTGTATTAGAAGACCACCTGTATTAGAAGACCACCTGTATTAAAATACTACCTGTATTAGAAGACCACCTGTATTAAAATACTGCCTGTATTAGAAAGCCACTATCTGGACTTCCAGAGGATGGTGTATTTATACAGGTTTGACTGTTTGTCTATGACTAGTTTTTTCTTCTGCCATTTCAGCCTATTTATAAAGACCACCAGTCAACATGGTTTTTTTTTATCTCCCCACTGGACAGTTTCACCCAGACAAACGTTCGCCCTTCGCCTATGGAATCAGTTTTCGCCAAGTGTTAATTTCACCTTTCACATTCAATAACTAAGTATGTTTTTGTTGTTGTTTACTTATATTCGCTGTAATGATAAATTCTCCTTCATTACGGAGGGCAATAAAGGCGAAAAAGTTAAACTGCAGGAAAAATCTCACAGTGTACAGTATATAATAATTATGAACAGGTGTGAATAAGGCCTGACAAGGGTAAAATCTTGAACTGAAAAATTGGTATTTTGCTTCATGAGTATGAACATGATAAGTGTATTTACATTGCTCCAAGTGCAGTCTATTAGTGGCCTTCGTATCAGTAATCTGGTCAGTAACTCTGAGCCAACCAAACTGTCCGTCTCTAACAGCATTGGTAAACTGGCTCCTGTGTGTCTTATGATAAGGCTATCATCAAATACGATACAAAATGGAAATATCTGAAATAGAAAATTTTATTATGTACATTAGCTACTAAAAGGTATTATGGTTTTCAAAAAAATAGATAAAAAATAAGATACTTCTAAAATGAGATAACAACAAATCTATATAGTACTAGAAAAATATTTCAGCACGCCAAACTACCCTAAAAAGGCCAAGTAAGTTGTACATACATAAAGACTAACGCTTATCCAAACTTCTCCCTGGCTTATGTAAACAGGAGAGCCACCTACAGCCCTGGTTTCCTTTGTTGAACAAGGCGACACACATTTAATTACTTATAAAGGCACTGAGGCAGACACGAAAAAGACTTTCTTTACATCTTCTTTGGTAGAATAGATATAATCAACATTTGTTTGTATATTATGGTCTATTAGATATAACTTGAAAATGTTGGAAAATAATCAACTCTGGCCACACGGCCTTTGTTAATTATTTTTACCAACATTTTCTCATCCTTGTTACATATTCCCCCATAATACACACAGACCTGTTGATAAATACTCTATTAACAACCATAATACACACAGACCTGTTGATAAATACTCTATTAACAAAGAGAAAAGTTAACACATGCTGTTTTATTCTCATGAATGGTTTTAGTGGTTCTTCCCTTCTTTTATTTTTCAAGTAAGGAAAATTTATTACATGGCAATTGCAAGCATTAAAAATCCTCAGCAACAGTACCATCTGGGCCAAGAAGAAAGAATAAATAAAAAAAAGGGTTAAACTGACTTCATAATTGTTGTAAAGTTTATATTAAGTCCAAGCATATTTTCATTAGGTTACATAAACTGCGGGAAGGGTATAATTATTGGTAACATATGAACTTGCATATAGTTTCGCTGCAATTTTAGGTTATCAACACATTGAACATACTGCTGAGAGACACCATTAAGTAGATTGGAAAAGGGGCAAATAACTGTCATTAATAACTGTGAACTTTGATTTTTACATGAAGATAAGGTTTCATCAGGTTTTCTGTATGGATTTTTTTTTAGCTCTGGAAATAACTGTTGCTTAGTTAGGCCAGACCACGACTGTTAACCAGATAGCTCGTTCTGTAAGAGCAATAGTATAGCAATCTGAAGTTCAGGGTTCTAACCCTGGTCTAGTACTGCAGAAATTAGTACGGGTGTGGTATATGGTATCATGAAGCATATAGAGAAATGAACCGCGGCTCATGTAACCATTGGCTTCACATTTCATGCTACACCAGCTCCTTTGAAGACATACCTCATACCATTAACCATTATCTTTATATTTGTATAGCTGGTTCCTTTGAAGGATGTTGTCATTTCATTTTCAGATAGCTTAAATCAGGTAAAGGTCTCATGATTGCAGTACATAGTAATCATACAGTGCATGTCATATATTGTAGTGCTTTACTGTCAGATTTCGTTCTAATCATGCACTTAAAATACAACACCGAGATATTAGGAACGAGACAAAAATTGCAAGCAATCCATAGTATTCCACTTCTGGGCAAACTTCAACAAAGGACCAAATTTCTGTTTAAAGTGGGGCAGGGAACCCAATTTCAATATATGGTATACCATCATCCCAAGATATACTAACATACAAATTTTGATAAGAGGCCCAGAGGGCCTGTATCACTCACATGTATATTTAAGAAATCATTACATCCTATTCTCAACATTTGATACTAAGTGTGATCGTGAAAAAATGTCAAGGTCATTTATTTGTTGAAGCTTATGCCTTACATCTAAGTATGCAACTTCTCCAATAGAATCGCCTTTGGCATCCAAATTATTCACAAGATGTTTAACTCTTTCACCCCTATGTAACTTGAGTAAACTCTACCATGCATTGATCTGGATGAGTCCATTATGGTCCACAGCGGTGAAAGGATTAAGGTCTTCTTTTTTTAATTGACCCCTGCAACCTTTAAGGTAGTCCGAATTATTCTGACGTTTTATCGATTTTTTTCATATCGGTCAGTCGTCAATTAACGTCAGAATATAATATGCGGGAAATATGCGACCCGTGCCCGGAGCGCACTTCAAACTGATATTTTAGAAACGCGGGGCGCATATTTCCCACATATTATAGAGGGACGGAGTTCTGACGTTAATCGACAACAGACCGATATGAAAAAAGTCGATAAAACGTCAGAATAATTTGGACTACCTTTAAGGTAGTTCAGGTTCATTCATTTGAACAAAATTGGCAGCCCATCATTCCAACATGCTACTGGTTTTATATCATAACCTTTGACCTCTTGGTTATTCAGAAGAAGTCCTTTTCACACTTCTGACCCTTGTGACCTGAAAAAAGTTTGAGGTCATCTTTTTAAAAAAAGCTTTACAGCACTGCATGCCAGCATGCTACTGGCCATATATCAATACCATGGGCCTATTGGTTATTAAAAAGATGCTGCTTATTTTTTTTTAAATATTTGATCCCTGTGATCTTCAAAGTATGGCAAGGTCATTATCTGGGACCCATTTTGTATTCTAGCCAAGCATTCTACTTGTCAAATATTATCCGCTCAATTATTAGGTCAAGATTATTTTCTAAGGGAATTTTAAATAACTCCTAAACATTTTGCAAAAGGAGAAATATAATCACTCTAGGCCTCTTGGTTATTAAGAAGTCATTTCACGGTTTTTAGCTATTTGACCCCTGTGACCTTAAGAGTAGGCTATGGTTATTTATTTGAACAAACTTTAAAGCACTCAATCCTAGTATCCTACTGGCTCAATATCATCACCTACGCCTCTTAATTATTGAGAAGAAACCATTTAAGTTTATTTGTTTATTTTTGATCTCTGTGATGATAAAGTAGGTCAAGTTAAACTATTTGCTGAATTTTTGTTACACACTATCCAAGCAGGCAACTGATAAATATCATCACTCTGGGTATTTTTGTTATACAGAAAAAGTTGTTGGAAGGTGTGTTTTACATATTTAATTTGCCTCTATAACCTTGAATGTATGTCAAGGTCATTTATTTGACGAAAGTTAATAGCACTTTGTCCAGGGTACCTTATTAAATGACCAAATATCATCATGGTGGGCCTTTTTGTTATTCAGGAGAAGTAGTTTAAAGGTTATTTACATATTTGATCCCTGTGACCTTGAAAGTTGGTCAAGGTCATGATCATTTTTTCAATTAATTTTGTATAGCACTTAATCCATGTGCATGCTGGTCGAATATCGGGCCCCTAGATCTTCAGTATTCAAGAAGAAGTTTTTCAAATGAAAAAATCAACGAATAGATAGTGATGGGCGTCACTGCACCATACGATAAGGTCCCTTGCACTTTGTACCAGTTGAGCGGAATTTTATAGTGTTTCACATGTAGTGAGAAAGGGATCCTTGCAATTGAGTGAAAAATGAAAATTCTTTCGATTAAATTGTATTAAATACTAAAATAGTTTGTTATGGTGTAATTGACCTTAATGACCTTATTGTGCTGATGGAAAAAACGATAAGCAAAAAATAACCCAAGAGATCCCAGAGAGATTTTCACACCCACCATTGTACCATCTTCATTGGTTTTTATATATGTCAGTTTGATCTTTTCTCTTCTTTTCTCTTATCTGTTTGATCAAGTCATGTAAACAGTATATGCACAACTACAGACCAAGGGGAACCTTCAAATTTGAGAAAGATCTCTTCTGCACTTTCTGAGAAATAGCGATAACAAGAATTGTTCGAGGACAGACAACGGATGATGGACGGACGACAGACGGACCACGGACAAAGGGTGATTTGAATAGCTAACCATCAGATGATGGTTGGCTAACAAGCATGCAAATATATATTATGCTGATCTGTTTGAACCCTTTAATGAGGATGAGAACAACATTTCTTTGACTTTACCTTAAATAACGTGTTGGCAGACAAGGTAGAGAATTGGGAAGGAGATAGTTGGGACATGGCTCCCACTTTCTCCCTAAAGGCACTGTTTATGAAATTGAGACGAAACTTTGTGCAATAGCCAGCATCAATTGTTTTCTGGGTGATTTTACTGACAGTAACATCAATGCCGTAAAACATTGAGGCACATTCACACAATTGGCCAACAACATACTGCATAAATCCCTGGCGTCTGGACCGATACACCAATACACACCCATCTCCATCCTCTTTACTCACATTAAAAGATGGACTGTGCATATGAGGGAAGCTGAATCTCATATTTTCATGCAAGTTGTCTATTTCCTTTAAAAAGTCACGATAGTGCCGCCCTGATATCCGCACAATTTTGTCGTAGCCGTAATGGCTGAAGAATTTGACGAAACACTGACCAAAATACTGCAGGTATTCCTCTGGTGTGCGATCACCCACAAGTACACTACAAGCTTTGGAAAGATCTAGCATGACATGGTCCGGATAGACAACGTGAGTTGTAAAAACTGCATTCTTCAGTCCAACATGTTCCAGTACTGCCCGCCAAATGTCCTCCCCATGGTCAGTCTTTATGTAGTACTGGACACTCTCCAGCAACATACCATACATCTTGCCCCTTCGACCTTTATCTGACACGTGATGGTCAGCTAATGGCACCTGCAACACAAGTGAATGTATAAAATGTACAAGCATTAAATGAGTGATCATCTGTCAGTATCCAACATAAAGATCTCTCGGGCAGATAGCCACGCTCAGTGCATGGTCAGTATATAATATAAAGATCTCTCCGGCAGATAGCCAAGCTCAGTGCACGGTCAGTATACAACATAAAGATCTCTCGGGTAGATAGCCACGCTCAGTGCATGGTCAGTATATAATATAAAGATCTCCAGGGTTCAACACTAACACTGGTGCACTAGTCCGAGAGAATCACCTCACTTAACTGGTCCTTTGGACTTGTAAAAATTATGTTACAACAATATCATTCCATAGATAGATAAAAAAAAAAATAGAATGTTTCTTTTGCAAAACTGATTAAAATACTGATATATTGCATGATAATTATTAAATTTGTCCTAAAACTCCATCCTATCCTCATGGCAGTATTTTTTATGTCCACTACCATCAAATGTTTGTGTTTTGTCTTGGAGTTGTTTCCCTACGGAAATCTTCAACCAGTTACATTGACGGAGAACTAGAAAATAATGTATTGGGCTAGCACTAGTCTCGGGAATTACCAAGCAAACGAAGTTAGTGTCTTACCCTAATCTCTCTAACAGAAATCACACTCATGCGGGGCGGAACAATATAAGCCCGTCGAATGCCATATAGTGTTATATACTTTCTTACATTGAAATAAGATCTGCATCATTCTAAGAGTGGTTAGCTGACATGCTATAAAAAATGTATTAGAAAATCACCGGACAAAAAATCAAATACTGAAATGAACAAAGGGCAATAACTTTTGCAAAAATCGTTGAATCGAAATTCTTTTAAGGAAGACACAACTTCTTATCATGATTATAATGTATACCAAGTTTCAAATAGATCCGTTGAAAAATGTAGGAGGGGATTGCGGGACAAAAATCAAATACTGAAATAAACTAAGGGCAATAACTTTTGCAAAAATTGTTGAATCACAATTCTTTTAAGGGAGACACAACTTTATATCATGATTATAATGTATACCAAGTTTCAAAGAGATCGGTAGAAAAATGTAGGAGAAGATTGCCGGACAAACAAAAGTTTAAGCCTGATGGACGGACAGACGGACGACCCCATACCATAATACTTCTGTCAAATTTGACGGAAGTATAAAAATGACACCAAACAAATTTAAAGGTAAAAAATAGTCAACTTTAATATCAAAAGTGATTTGTGTCTTTCTGAGCAGATCTAAAGCCTTCAGATAGATTAAAATTGTAGAGACATTTATTGTCAGAAAAGAGATTTAAGACATGCAACATTGCTATCTAAAACTGGCCTAAGGTCAACACAATCTAAAAATTAACAATTGGTTTGCCATAAATGTTTTTTGACATGTCATGCATTGAGTCTGGCCTTCATGTTTCAATCGATAAGAAAGGGTAACGTTTAAATCAGCTATATGGAGACAGGCAAGTTAAACTTTATCTTGGTGTCTTTCGCTATAGCAAGGACACCAATTTCACCAATTTAAGGTTTGATAAAATCAGAGGTAGTCCCTGAACACGGGTGGTCGCATGAAAAGGTTAAACTGTGCAATATTCAGAGGATATCCCTGTGTTCTTTATAAGAAGCAGTTGTATTTCACCATTGAGCTGAAGATGTGAAAAATATTCAACCCATGAGTAAAATGTAACATTGAGCATATAACCCATCTCCTGCCAGAAATTGTATAGACAAGGAATGCTGTTTTGCAACATCATGATAAAAAGCGTCACTGACAATGCCAATTGTTTGTAATTGTTTTACACTAAAGAGAATCTCTCTAAGACAGACACACTGTAAAATACCCCTGGAAAACAGACCGACAGACAGAACCATCACAGCCTTTCACTCAGATGAATTAAATTTGTAACTTGTTTAGAACCTCACCAACTACATTCTTCATTCCAGCTAGACAACATTCCTTTACATACACTGATTTGTCAAAATATTGGTTACCATTGCATTATTTCATGTGAAAAACTTTCAGCACGTTAATTTGACTAACATCTGTTTACAGAAAAACAAACATTAATATCAGCTCACCTTTTGATAAGTAATATACACCGATGCCCAGGAATTAACACAGTAAGTTCCTGTTAGTTCCACAGCACGATAATAACTGTGCCAACATTTGTGCTTCACAATTCTATAAATAAAACTTGGCAATGTATCTATACAGATCGCCTTTATATAAAAAAACACACAAGAAATGGCTATAGTAAGCCCTTTATAATCAGGTAGCCTCTATACACAGGTAAAATACCAATTGAAAATGTGCTTTCATAAGTCTTTCAAAGGTAAGTGGCCTCTACACACAGGTAAAATAACGCTAAAAATAATTTCAATTACTATACAAAGTTAACCCTTTCACCACTGTAGACCATAATGGACTCATCCAGATCAAAGCATGATAGAGTCCACTAAAGTTGCATAGGGGTGAAAGGGTTAAAAATACCACCAGGAAAGATGCTTCCAGATGTCTATCAAAAGATGGTGGGCTTTAAATGCAGGTAAAATAATACTAAAAATAGCATTGATGAGGCTATTAAAGGTGGGTGGCCTTAATACAAAGGTAAAATGTTACCTGGAAAATGCTTTCAGACGTCTATTAAAAGATGTTGGGCTTTATATGCAGGTAAAATACCACTTGAAAAACTGCTTTCATCAGTTTAATAAAAGTGGTTGACCTATACACACAGGATGAAATGCCATGTGAAGGGGGCATTCTATCAAGGTTTTACAATGCAAAATTATACAACCATTAATACAGTCAACATGTATGAGGACCTTGCAAAAGTTGCCCTATCAGACACTTACTAATTGTCCTAAGCCACCTGTCTAATACCTCCACGTGTTCACATCCTGTGTGTGTGGTAGAGGTGTATAACTACATGTTCTGTTTTATGAGGTCACCCTGCTTCCGACAGCATTTTTTCCATAGGGGCACCTCATTCGTTGTTACAACACAGATACTGTAGAACACACCCCAAACCATTTCTAAACATTTTCTTCAGGTTGGTAAGTATGGATTATGAAAAGGCTTTTTTACACAACCAATACAAATTTCTATGTGACGTTTCGATGACTAGTACGATACGTACACTGTCACCTTCATCAGACAAATGACCAGTAAAGCGTATGCACACAAAGGTGTAAAATGTGTACGAGTTGTCCACAAAAACAATGTCAATTTCGGCTACACTGTAAGCGTATGTACAATAGTTGTTATATATGTACCGAAATGACTCGAATCAGCTACGCTTTGTTTAATTCTTGGTCATAGATGTACGATAGCCCAAGAAGGTAGAAGCAATCTGTTCAAGCGGCAGATAAAGGAAGCTATTTGGATACGCCGCAGTGGGCCAGTTCTAAATCGAGACAAGGGGGCTCAAAGACTATCGCACATCTATGACCAAGTATTAAAGAAAGCGAGCTGAATCAAGTCATTTCGGTACATATATAACAACTATTGTACATACAATTACAGCGTAGCCGAAATCGACATCGATTTTGTGGACAACTTGTACACATTTTACACCTTTGTGTCCATACATTTGTCTGATGAAGGTGACAGTGTACATATCGTACTAGTCATCGAAACGGGTGGGCACATTATTTTTCATTTCAGCTCACCAGAGGATTACCTAAATCAAAACCTTGTTTCATAAGTCTCATACGAAATAGAAATTCCTACATGTATGTCCTAATATACTGTAAGCTTACATATTTTAGCTGTATTCTAATTTTAGCACTTTTTGCACTATTAATCTTTCGCCAAATTATGACTGTGCTAATTGAAGTTCCTGTATATAGTTTTCTAGTATATACATTTTGAGTGGGCTAATTCTTCAATGCACTAATCTGTTAAAATTTAATAATACGCTAAACTACAGTATGAGTCTGCTAAAATAAGTAATTTTACAGAATATAGGTAATCAGATGAGAAGTTGACCTTTACTTAAGTTCATTTTTTCACAGGTTAAATATGGGTTGCTTTTCTAGACTTGTATCCTCCAGAGTGAAACTGATTTGTATCCCCTGGTCTTCGCTTGTTTGTTGTATCCCCCATATCCCCCTCATATCAATTGACAAATTAACATTTCCTGCAGAAAGCCAACATTTAGAATTTCCCATTACTTTTTGACATTCACTGAAAAACCAAATTTTACATTCCACGAAGCTTATCAGTTTTCCACCAGATTCCACCTCATCAATGTTTACTGAAAACCCATGCAGCGATACAGACTCATGCAGCTGCCAATTACAACTTCACAGTCTGGCCTAAGTGTTGTTAGCTTATCAAAAATAGTCCCAGCCACCAGTTACTACTTCACAGTCTGGCCTAAGTATTGTTAGCTTATCAAAAATAGTCCCAGCCAACAGTTACTGCTTCACAGCTGTCTGGCCTAAGTATTGTTAACTTATCATAAACAGCCTCAGCCACCAGTTACTACTTCACAGTCTGGCCTAAGTGTTGTCAGCTTTATCAAAAATAGTCCCAGCCACCAGTTACTGCTTCTCAGTCTGGCCTTAGTGTTGTTAGCTTTATCAAAAATAGTCCCAGCCACCAGTTACTACTTCACAATCTGGCCTAAGTATTGTTAGCTTATCAAAAATAGTCCCGGCCAACAGTTACTGCTTCACAGCTGTCTGGCCTAAGTGTTATTAACTTATCAAAAATAGTCCAAGCCACCAGTTACTGCTTCACAGTCTGGCCTAAGTGTGGTTAACTTATCAAAAATAGTCCCAGCCACCAGTTACTGCTTCACAGTCTGGCCTTAGTATTGTTAGCTTTATCAAAAATAGTCCCAGCCACCAGTTACTACTTCACAATCTGGCCTAAGTATTGTTAGCTTATCAAAAATAGTCCCGGCCAACAGTTACTGCTTCACAGATGTCTGGCCTAAGAATTGTTAACTTATCATACACAGCCTCAGCCACCAGTTACTACTTCACAGTCTGGTCTAAGTATTGTTAGCTTATCAAAAATAGTCCCAGCCAACAGTTACTGCTTCACAGCTGTCTGGCCTAAGTGTTGTTAACTTATCAAAAATAGTCCCAGCCACCAGTTACCGGCCTAAGTGTGGTTAACTTATCAAAAATAGTCCCAGCCACCAGTTACTGCTTCACAGTCTGGCCTAAGTATTGTTAGCTGTATTAAAAATAGTCACAGCCACCAATAGCTGGTTCACAGTTTGGCCTAAGTATTGTTAGCTTTATCAAAAATAGTCCCAGCCACCAGTTACTGCTTCACAGTCTGGCCTTAGTATTGTTAACTTATCAAAATTAGTCTCAGCCACCAGTTACTGCTTCACAGTCTGGCCTTAGTATTAAAAGCTTATCAAAAATTGTCTCAGCCACCAGTTACTGCTTCACAGTCTGGCCTAAGTATTGTTAACTGATCAAAAATAGACTCAGCCACCAATTACTGCTTTACAGTCTGGCCTAAGTATTATTAACTTTTCAAAAAGTATTGTTAGCTTATCAAAAATAGTCCCAGCCACCAATAGCTGGTTCACAGTTTGGCCTAAGTATTGTTAGCTTTATCAAAAATAGTCCCAGCCACCAATAGCTGGTTCACAGTTTGGCCTAAGTATTGTTAGCTTTATCAAAAATAGTCCCAGCCACCAATTACTACTACACATTCTGGCCTAAGTATTGTTAACTTTTCAAAAACAGCCTCAGTCACCAATTACTACTACACAGTCTTGCCTAAGTATTGTTAACTTATCAAGAATAGGCTCAGCTACAAATTATTGCTTCACAGTCTCGCCTAAGGGTTGTTAACTTATCAAAAATAGCCTCAGCCACCAATTACTACTGCACAGTCTGGCCTAAGTATTGTTAACTTATCAAAAATAGTCTCAGCCACCAATTACTGCTTTACAGTCTGGCCTAAGTATTATTAACTTTTCAAAAACAGTCTCAGCCACAAATTACTACTACACAGTCTGGCCTAAGTATTGTTAACTGATCAAAAATAGTCTCAGCCACCAGTTACTACTACACAGTCTGGCCTAATTATTGTTTACTTATCAAAAACAGCCTCAGCCACCAATTACTACTTCAAAGTCTGATCAAATATTGTTAACTTTTCAAAAACAGCCTCAGCCACCAATTACTTCTTCACAGTCTGGCCTAAGTATTGTTAGCTTTATCAAAAATAGTCCCAGACACCAATAGCTGGTTCACAGTCTGGCCTAAGTATTGTTAACTTTTCAAAAACAATCTCAGCCACCAATTACTGCTTCACAGTCTGGCCTAAGTATTATTAACTTATCAAATCCATAGCCTCAGCTACCAATAGCTGGTTCACAGTCTGACCTTAGTATTGTTAACTTATCAAATGTGTAGCCTCAGCTACCAATAGCTGGTTCACAGTCTGGCCTTAGTATTGTTAACTTTTCAAATGTATAGCCTCAGTTACCAATAGCTTGTTCATAGTCTGGCCTTAGTATTGTTAACTTATCAAATCCATAGCCTCAGCTACCAATAGCTGGTTCACAGTCTGACCTAAGTATTGTTAACTTATCAAATGTGTAGCCTCAGCTACCAATAGCAGGTACACAATCTGGCCTAAGTATTGTCAGCTTTATCAGAAATAGTCCCAGCCAGCTTTTTGTTGGCTGACAGTCTGGCCTAGGGATTGTTAGCTTTATCAAAAATAGTCTCAGCCTCCAATAGCTGGTTCACAGTCTGGCCTCAGTGTTGTTAACTTTTCAAAAATACCTTGAGTTATCTTAGAACCCTATAAAAATATTAGAATATTTTATAGGTAAAGTTACCTCTGAATTTTTGCCAGTACATTTGTATGTTGACTGATAAAAGTAAAACAAACAACAAGAGGCCCACCAGGCCTGTATCACTCACCTGGCTTTTTTGTTATCTCTACTAAACAAGAAGTTGAAATGTTTCTGGTAACTTGAGACCATACTTTTGTTGCCATCCAAAATTTCTTTTTGGTCCAAAGACAAGAATAAAAATAACAACACTTAATCTTACACATTCCTCCCACTTTAAGACCACCTGTGCACTATCATGCATGCCAACATTTAATTTAGGTGATTAATATCAGTTGATAGAACTTATTTCATAATTCTGGTATGGTACACAAGAAGCCCAATGGGCCTGCATCGCTCACCTGGAATTAATCACACACTCGTAATCTTAAAAGTGATCTTAAATAAAGCTACAGGCAAAATATCAGTATTTATGACTATCAGTCATTCAAAAGAACATGTTAAAAGTTTTTAAAACATTCCACCCCTGTGACCTTGAAAGTGGAACAAAGTCATTACATTAAACAAACTTTATAGCCCTTCATCACAGCATGCAAATGGCAAAATATCACGACCCTAGATTCATTCAAATGAAAAAGCTTTATAGCCCTGCTACAGGCCAAATATCAACAATCTGGGCCTAATGGTTATTCAGATAAATCATTTAAAGATTTTAAACAAATTTTACCCCTGTGACCTGTGACCTTGAATGTCATTCAAGGTCATCTCATTTTAACAAATTTGAAAGCCTTTCATCCTAGCATTCTACTGGCCAAATCTCATTACCCTGGGCCTTTGGATAATTCAAAAGAAGTCGTTCAAATATTTCAAACATATAAGACCCCTTTGACTTGGAATATATTTCAAGGTCATTCATTTGAACACACTTGGTAGCCCTTTATCCCATCATGTTGCAGGCCAATTATTATCATCCTGTGCCTTTTCGTTTTTCAGAAGAAGTTGTTTAAAGATTTATAACATATTTGTCCCCTGTGACCTTGATCATTATTTAATGTCATTCATTTTAACAAAATTGGTAGCCCATCATTCTAGTATGCTACTGGCCAAATATCAACATTCTGGGCCTTATGGTTATTCAGCAGAAGTGGTTTAAAGATTTTAAACATGTTTGACCCCTGTGACCTTGAATATAAGTCAATGTCATTGATTTGAACAAAATCGATAGACCTTTATGCCAGCATTTTTCTGGCCAAATATCATCACTCTGCACCATTTGGTTATTCAGAAGAACTTGTTTAAAAGTATTTTAGACAATTGACCCCTCTGACCTTGAATATGAGTGAAGGTCATTCATTTAAACAAATTTGGTAGCCATTTATCCCAGCATGCTAATGGTCAAATATCATCACCCTGGGCATATTGGTTATTCAGAAGAAGTTACAGTTTTAAGCAGTGACAGGACAGGTTTGTATGATGTTAGGTTAAAAATGATCTGGTAGACTAAGAATTGTTAAAAAAAATGCCTCAGCCAATCCGAGAACAGCATATTTATTTTGTATTTCGAATCAGGAAATGCATGTACCTATTCTGGACCACAAAATTTAAAGTTGAGAAGAAGTTGGAAATAACTCAGCTAATCAGAGACACAAGTTAAACTTCTGTATTTAAAGGTTTATCAAAATTTGTCTGATGAAAATTGAAAAAAGGTAGAAAATGTTTCAGCCAATCAGCAGCTAAGGATTTTTTGTCTGAGTTTAAAGTTCTCGCAAGCAGCCTGGCATCTGAGCCAAACATCCTAGATTTCAAATCAGCACAACAAACAACAACTGTTCATTGTATTATCATCTGCACCACTTTTTGTTAACATTTAGCTGATTAGATCAGGGGTAAACTAAGTGTATTTTGTGGAGCCAGACCCATAATTTATTCAACAAATTAAGCCCTGTAGAGTCTTCATTCTGGAATCCTCAAGGTCAAATTAGATCAAAACCCCTTCACTCATTTTTGATTAACTGAACTGGTCAATTAGGTCAAAATCCCTTCACTCATATTTGAATAACTGACCTTGTTCAATGATAAAAACATTTGTTAGCCAAAAAAACAAACACTGTACAAGTAAACACACTGTATTTCAGACTATCATGTGTGAATTACAAGTACAGAAATTCAAACAGTATCTGTTTAATAATATCAAATATATGTATAATAAAGTATACATATAGATGCAGGGTATCTTCTATTACCATAAAAAGTTGGCGTGTTGCCAAGCTGAGCTACCAAACAAACATGTACATGTCAGCTTAATGGCTAGAAATACAAATTTGCTATTTTTGATATTTTTCAATAAGTTCAAAACATTTAATTCAAAACCTTCACATAAATGGATTCAAATGTATTTTCAGATTACAAACAAGAGGCCCAAGAGGGCCTGTATCGTTCACCTGAACATTTAAGCAGTCATAGCAAATATTCTCATTAAATATTATATTGTACAACAAATTTGTCACTCGCAAACTTTGTCAGCTCCATCTGTTGAAACTACCAGTCAAATACTATTATAAGATTTTATGCGTTTTGGCCATCGTTCTTCTTCAAAAGTTGTTTGACATATTTTTCCCTGTGACCTTGTAAGTATGTCAATTCATTTTCCTTCTCAAACTTTTATAGCTCTATCCCAAGAAGCTACCAGCCAAATCTTATGAATCCATTCCTTTTGGTTCTTCAGAACAAATCCTTTGAAATGTTGTTGACCTCTGTGACATTTAAAGTAGGTTGAGGTCATTCCAATTTGCAAACTTTAGTGAGCTATATTCCAAGAAGCCACTAGCCAAATATTATAATTTTATGCCTTTCGATTTTTTAGAAGAAGTCGCTTGATGTTTTTGACATCTGTGACCTTAAAGAAGGTCAAAGACATTTTCATTCTCAAACTTTGTCAGTCTCTATCTCAGAAAGCCACAAGGCAAATATGAAGGTTCTATACCTTTTATTTCTTCATCAGAAGTCGTTTAAAGAGTTTGACATATTTGACGACTGTGACCTTGAAAGTAGGTCAAGGTAATTTTCATTCTCAAACTTTGTCAGGCTCTATCCAAGGAAGCCACCAGCCAATTTTGAAGATATTATACCTTTTACTTCTTCAGTAGAAGTCGTTTAAAGAGTTTGACAAATTTGACTCCTGTGACCTTGTAAGCTGGTCAAGGTCATTTTCATTCACAAACTTTGTTGTGCTTTATCCCAGGAAGCCACCAGCCAAATATAAAGATTCTATACCATTTGGTTCTTCAGAAGAAGTTGTTTAAAGAGTTTGACATATTTGACCTCTGTGACCTTGAAAGCAGGTCAAGGTCATTTTTATTCTCAAACATATTTTTCCCTGTGACCTTGTAAGTATGTCAATTCAGTGATTAGTTCCAGAATATTACAGACTGAGACAGTATATTCAAATCTTACTTCTGATACAGACTAACATTTTGTTCCCTTGAAAAGTTCACTGTTCAGTTTTTAGGCCACCTGAGACAAAGTCTCAAGTGACCTACTGCGATTGCCTTTTGTCCGTCGTCCGTTCGTTAACAATTTACATTTTCGACTTCTTCACCAAAACCCCTGAATCAATTTCAAAGAAATTTTGCAGAAACCTTCCATGGCCAAAGGTCAAACAAATTTATGAATTATATGGGCCCCCAGGGGCCTGAGGGATGGGGCCAAAAAGTGTCAAATTGACTAAAATTTCAAAAATCTTCTTCTCAAGACCCAGATATTGTAGAATCAAATACTCTTCATAGATGGAAGGGTCATAAGGTGCTTTACCAAAATTGTGAATTTCATGACCCTGGGGTCTAACGTTTCCCCCAGGGGAGGGGGTAAACTTAACCATAGTTTATATAGGGAAATCACATTTTGGACCAACATTTGTTTAATTTCAATTGGAAGTAATTCAATTTAGGTTAGCATTATCAGTATTGGATAGCAGTTTGATGGTATGTACATATCAGCCCTGACTGACCCCCAGGGGCTGATGGGTGGGGTCGAAAAGGGTTGAAATGATTGAAATTTCAAAATCTTCTTCTCAAGACCAGATATGGTAGAACCAAATACTCTTCATAGGTGGAAGTGTTTTAAGGTGCTCTACCAAAATTGTGAATTTTATGACCCTAGGGTCTCACGTTTCCCCCTGGGGNGGGGGGGGGGGGGGGGAGAATTATTATGGTTTATAATGGCAAATGATACTTTGAATATTACATGATAACTTGATTGGAATTAAAACCCTGAGTTGACAGTTTGATACTTTTTTGAGCCAGCCCTACCCCCAAGGGCTGTAGGGTGGGGCCCAAAGGATTCAGAGTGCTAAAATTTCTTCATTTTCCTTGTTTAGAATCAGAGGTGCTAGTTTCAAATACATTTCAGTCTTAAATCTGTATGCTAGATATTGAATAAGGTGGTTTTATTGTTTTTTGTCACTTTGAATAATATTTCTGTTCATGTTTTAAAAACAAAAATCAACTCTCTGTATAAATATATCAGAACTCAGGTGACCGTTAAGGCCCATGGGCCTCTTGTTTCTATTAGACTTTCAAAATTGCTGGAAAGAAAACAAAAAAAGTACAGTATATAAAGCAATCTTGTTAGATTTTGATATCGTGTTTGAAAATAAAATCTCACTCAACAAGGATGTAAGCTAGCCAGCCCCATGCAGTTTCCTTGTGAGGTAGCGAACAGTTCTACTTTTAAATAAAAGGGTCTCAGTAATTACCTTGCCTGTTTATGTACAGTCAAAACAGATTCTTTTAAACAAATGAACTACATGAACAGGTGACAGGTGATAATTATCTACTACACATTATTTCTGTGACATCTAAAATGTACTTCATATAGAACATTTGTAATTGGGCCTTTAAAAGTATTCATTTCAGCAGCAGCACCTGTACAACTGCCCCTTTCCCAGTAGCAACACACTCATCCCTGTAGTCATATCCCTATGGATCCCATTGTAACTACAACGTACACCCCTATCCCTGAAGTCACATCCCTTTCCATGCAGCCAAGCCCCTTTCCCTGTAGCCAATCCCCTATCCCTGTACCTACACCTATATACCTGTAGTCACATCCCTTTCCATGTAGCCAAGCCGCTAACCCTGTAGCCAATCCCCTATCCCTGTCCCTCCACCTATATACCTGTAGTCACATCCCTTTCAATGTAGCTACACCCCTATCCCTGTGCCTACACCTATATACCTGTAGTCGCATCCCTTTCCATGTAGCCAAGCCCCTAACCCTGTAGCCAAGCCCTTATCCCTGTGCCTACACCTATATACCTGTAGTTACATCCCTTTCAATGTAGCTACACCCCTATCCCTGAAGTCACATCCCTTTCCATGTAGCCAAGCCCCTTTCCCTGTAGTCACACCCTATACCTGTAGTCACACCCCTATCCCTGTAGTCACACCCAATCCCTCTAGTCACACCCCTATCTCTGTAGTCACACCCTATCCCTCTAGTCACACCCCTATCCCTGTAGTCAAACCATATTCCTCTAGTCACACCCCTTTCCCTCTAGTCACACCCCTATCCCTGTAGCCAAGCCCCTTTCCCTGTAGTCACACCCTATCCCTGTAGTCACACCCTATCCCTGTAATCACACCCTATCCCTGTAGTCACACCCTATCCCTGTAGACACAGCCATATCCCTCTAGTCACACCCCTATCCCTGTAGTCACTACATATCCCTCTAGTCACCCCCCTTTCCCTGTAGTCACCCCCTATCCCTGTAGTCACCCCCCTATCCCTGTATTCCCACCCCTATCCCTGTAGCCAAGCCCCTTTCCCTGTAGCCAATCCCCTATCCCTGTACCTACACCTATATACCTGTAGTCACAATGTATAAGACATGGTTAGAGTGGTACCATGCATATGTGCATGATTGTCCCTGAAGTCACATCCCTTTCCATATAGCCAAGCCCCTTTCCCTGTAGCCAATCCCCTATCCCTGTACCTACACCTATAAACCTGTAGTCGCATCCCTTTCAATGTAGCTACACCCCTATCCCTGTGCCTACACCTATATACCTGTAGTCGCATCCCTTTCCATGTAGCCAAGCCCCTAACCTTGTAGCCAAGCCCTTATCCCTGTGCCTACACCTATATACCTGTAGCTACACCCCTATCCCTGAAATCACATCCCTTTCCATGTAGCCAAGCCCCTTTCCCTGAAGTCACACCCTATACCTATAGTCACACCCCTATCCCTGTAGTCACACCCTATCCCTCTAGTCACACCCCTATCTCTGTAGTCACACCCTATCACTCTAGTCACCCCCCTATCCCTGTAGTCACACCCTATTCCTCTAGTCACACCCCTTTCCCTCTAGTCACAGCCCTATCCCTGTAGTCACTACATATCCCTCTAGTCACGCCCCTTTCCCTGTAGTCACACCCTATCCCTGTAGTCACCCCCCTATCCCTGTAGTCACACCCTTTTCCTCTAGTCACACCCCTATCCCTGTATTCACACCCCTATCCCTGTAGCCAAGCCCCTTTCCCTGTAGCCATGTATACTGCATATGTATAAGACATGGTTAGAGTGGTTCCATGCATATGTGCATGATTGTCCCTGAAGTCACATCCCTTTCCATGTAGCCAAGCCCCTTTCCCTTTAGCCAATCCCCTATCCCTGTACCTACACCTATAAACCTGTAGTCACATCCCTTTCAATGACGCTACACCCCTTTCCCTGTAGCCAATCCCCTATCCCTGTACCTACACCTATATACCTGAAGTCACACCCCTACCCCTGTATTCACACACTATCCCTTGAGTAACACCACTATCCCTGAAGTCACACCCTATCCCTCTAGTCACACCCCTTTCCTTGTTGTCACACCCCTATCCCTGTAGCCAAGCCCCTATCCCTGTAGTCACCCCGTATCCCTGTAGTCACACCCTATCCCTGTAGTCACACACTATCCCTCTAGTCACACCCTATCCCTGTAGTCACTACCTATCCCTCTAGTCACACCCCTTTCACTGTAGTCACACCCTATCCCTGTATTCATCCCCTATCCCTGTAGTCACTACCTATCCCTCTAGTCACACCCCTTTCCCTGTAGTCACACCCTATCCCTCTAGTCACACCCCTATCTCTGTAGTCACACCCCTATCCCTGTAGCCAAGCCCCTTTCCCTGTAGCCATGTATACTGCATATGTATAAGACATGGTTAGAGTGGTACCATGCATATGTGCATGATTGTCCCTGAAGTCCCATCCCTTTCCATGTAGCCAAGCCCCTTTCCCTGTAGCCAATCCCCTATCCCTGTACCTACACCTATAACCTGTAGTCACATCCCTTTCCATGTAGCCAAGCCCCTTTCCCTGTAGCCAATCCCCTATCCCTGTACCTACACCTATATACCTGAAGTCACACCCTATCCCTCTAGTCACACCCCTATCCCTGTAGTCACACCATATCCCTGTTGTCACACCATATCCCTGTAGTCACACCCCTATCCCTGTAATCACTACCTATCCCTCTAGTCACACCCTTTTCCCTGTAGTCACCCCCTATCCCTGTAGTCACCCCCTATCCCTGTAGTCACACCCTATTCCTCTAGTCACACCCCTATCCCTGTAGCCAAGCCCCTTTCCCTGTAGCCAATCCCCTATCCCTGTACCTACACCTATATACCTGTAGTCACATCCCTTTCAATGTAGCTACACCCCTATCCCTGTACCTACACCTATATACCTGAAGTCACATCCCTTTCCATGTAGCTACACTCCTATTCCTGTAGTCACACCCCTATCCCTGTACCTTCACCTATATACCTGTAGTCACATCTCTTTCAATGTAGCTACACCCCTATCCCTGTACCTACACCTATATACCTGTAGTCACATCTCTTTCCCCTATCCCTGTACCTACACCTAGATACCTGTAGTCACATCTCCTTCAATGTAGCTACTCCCCTATCCCTGTACCTATACCTATATACCTGAAGTCACATGCCTTTCCATGTAGCTACACCCCTTATCCTGTAGTCACACCCCTATACCTGTAGTCACACCCCTTTCAATGTAGCTACGCCCCTATCCCTGTACCTATACCTATATACCTGAAGTCACATGCCTTTCCATGTAGCTACACCCCTTATCCTGTAGTCACACCCCTAACCCTGTAGCCAAGCCCCTATCCCTGTACCTACACCTATATACCTGTAGTCACATCCCTATCCCTGTAGTCACACCATATCCCTGTAGTCACACCCTATCCCTGTAATCACACCCCTATCCCTGTAATCACTACCTATCCCTCTAGTCACACCCTTTTCCCTGTAGTCACCCCCTATCCCTGTAGTCACCCCCTATCCCTGTAGTCACACCCCTATCCCTGTAGCCAAGCCACTTTCCCTGTAGCCATGTATACTGCATATGTATAAGACATGGTTAGAGTGGTACCATGCATATGTGCATGATTGTGCAATTCACATGTGTTACTTTTAGCGTACACTACGTGCTAAATGGATACTACCCATATCTGTTTCTTTCGATGTGCCAGTATGTGTACTACACATGAGTGACACAGAGTACACACTACATATGTTTGTGTGCTAGTGTGTGTACACCACATATGTGACACAATAAGTGCAGTGCTATGTTGGTGTGCTTGTAGGTGTATTTACTACACATGTGACACTTTGAGAACACAATGCACCAGTGTGTGTAATACACATGTGACACTTTGAGGACACACCACATGTGTAGGTTTGTGTGATAGTATGTGTGTACTACACATGAGTGGCCTGAGTACACACTACAAATGTTGAAAAGCTAGTGTGTGTACACCACAAATGTGACACAATTAGTGTGGTGTTATGTAGGTGTGCTTGTGTACACTACACATGAGCAACACAATAAATGTGTATACTACACACATTTAATTATAATTTGTAGATGTAGGGCGCATATTTTACAAGGTAAGTGTGGTTCCATACAGTTGATCTGTACCAACACATTTGACACAGTAGATATATTTACATGTGTGTGCTTGTGTGTGTACTACACATGTGTAACACAATGGGTGAATATACAATAAGTTTGTATATGTGTGGGACACATATTTGACAAAGTGGGAGTGTATACATATGGTACCATATTTGTGAATGTTTTGTCACATGTGCTAAAGCTGTACAACACATTTGACACAAAGTACATGTTTACATCTGTGTGACACTGGGACCTACTGTAAGATGGTTCTGGTCCTCCATGGCTCACAGCCTCCCAACACTGCCTTCTGATGCTACTTCTCCATGGTAACTATCCAAGCTGTCCCTGCACTTCCTGTGGAAGGCAATTGTAGAGAGATAATGGCCTGGTGCCCTAACACATCTCTGTAATCTCAAACACTCAACTCCTTGTACTTAATCGTAATTTACAGGATTTCTTAACATGCTCACTGGAGGGAACGGAAGCTTCTAACGCTAGTGATTATGAACTTTTTTCTCCACATCCAAGTAATGAAAGCCAACAAACTTACCTATATTTAAAATGGACTGATCTAACTGTCATATTTCTCATTTAGATGTGAAAATTTCACATGAAATTTTTCTTCCACTTTTTTTTCATTTACAATATATTTAAATTAATTTCTAATGGAAATTTCAAGTATTTTTTAGAAAAATAAAGGATTTTAGCAAGAAAAAAATATTTTTAAACATTTACATACCTTTTATGAAACTGAAACTCAAAAATTTAAATTGTCTCTAACAAATCCAGCATGGCACTCGCATAGAATTATCCTATAGGTGTTTTGGTAATTCATACCATGATGTTATCATACACACAGTTTCTCCTGATACACACATGAGTACATACACTTACCTTACACATGTCACTATACATACTATCACCACACACCTTTCCACAATATCCCCTGTATATACCCAACACGACACCCATCACAGCCCTTACCTGATGTTCACAACAATAAGACGTTGTTGTCGGTGCGTTAGTTTCCATAGCGTACATGTTGAATGTCTGGATGTACCATTTGAACTTCAGCAAATGAGCACCAGAAAAAAAAACCGGCATGATCCTCTATGGCAGACAGACCCCCTCTTAGATTTAATGACTCTTTAGTCTAAACCGACAACTGTGAAATCATATTACAAAACATACTATTTATATACATCACAGGACTTGCACACGACTATCTAGTCCCTGGCGGAAGTGTAACCCTATCCTTCTCTTTCATGACAGAAAATGTGTATACAATGACATTTTATACTACATTAGCCTTGCAAGTCATGGATGGGACGTTCACACCAGTAAGGCGATCAATGATGCATGACAATACATGTAAATTGCAGATTCATTCATATGTAATATAGTATATATGCGTATATAAATTTAAAAAAACAACAGGTATATGTGAGTATGCTAACAATGCATACAGTAGCCATATAAAGTAACACTTCTTTACTTTTTGTTGTTATGTACAGGCTGAAACAAGCTGTACTGCTAATATTAGTCTGCCTAAATAATATCAGGTAAACATATTTCCCTTTATAAGACGAAAATTGGTATACATCTCCTCAATGATGGTCCCCTATATAACACTAATGATTGGTATATATCTCCTCAATGATGGTTCCCTATATAACATTAATGATTGGTATATATCTCCTAAATGATGGTTCCCTATATAACACTAATGATTGGTATATATCTCCTCAATGATGGTCCCCTATATAANCCCTATATAACACTAATGATTGGTATATATCTCCTCAATGATGGTTCCCTATGTAACACTAATGATTGGTATATATCCCCTCAATGATGGTTCCATATGTAACACTAATGATTGGTATATATCTCCTCAATGATGGTTTCCTATGTAACACTAATGATTGGTATATATCTCCTCAATGATGGTCCCCTATATAACACTAATGATTGGTATATATCCCCTCAATGACGGTTCCCTATATAACACCAATGATTGGTATATATCTCCTCAATGATGGTTCCCTATATAACACTAATGATTGGTATATATCTCCTAAATGATGGTTCCCTATATAACACTAATGATGGGTGTATATCTCCTCAATGATGGTCCCCTATGTAACACTAATGATTGGTATATATCTCATCAATGATGGTTTCCTATGTAACACTACTGATTGGTATATATCTCCTCAATGATGGGCACCTATATAACACCAATGATTGGTATATATCTCCTCAATGACGGTCCCCTATATAACCCTAATGATTGATATATATTTCCTCAATGATGGTCCCCTATATAACACAAATGATTGGTATATATCCCCTCAATGACGGTTCCCTATATAACACTAATGATTGGCATATATCTCCTCAATGATGGGTCACTATATAACACTACTGATTCGTGTATATCTCCTCCATGATGGTTACCTATATAACATTAATGATTGGATTGCATCTCATCAATGATGGCCCCCTATATAACACTAATGATTGGTATATATCTCCTAAATGATGGTTCCCTATATAACACTAATGATTGTTATATCTCCTCAATGATGGTCCCCTATGTAACACTAATGATTGGTATATGTCTCCTCAATGATGGTCCCCTATATAACGCTAATGATTGGTATATATCCCCTCAATGATGGTTCCATATGTAACACTAATGATTGGTATATATCTCATCAATGATGGTTTCCTATGTAACACTAATGATTGGTATATATCTCCTAAATGATGGTTCCGTATATAACACTAATGATTGGTATATATCACCTCAATGATGGTCCCCTATATAACACAAATGATTGGTATATATCCCCTCAATGATGGTTCCATATGTAACACTAATGATTGGTATATATCTCATCAATGATGGTTTCCTATGTAACACTAATGATTGGTATATATCTCCTCAATGATGGTTTCCTATACTAACTAATGATTGGTATATATCTCCTCAATGATGGTTCCCTATATAACACTAATGATTGGTATATATCTCCTCAATGTTGGTTTCCTATATAACACTAATGATTGGTATATATCTCCTCAATGATGGTTTCCTATATAACACTAATGATTGCTATATC